>NC_140971.1:94140223-94157723 GCF_056783735.1 Eptatretus burgeri
GCTACCGATAAATCATATCCACAAGTCCATCATGTCCTCATCACTCCTTCATCGTGATTGTTTGACACCATGAGCATCTTAACGATGACAAATGAATTCCACTGTCATGTCAATCACTCATTCAATTTGTCATCGTCATGTTTAAACTGTGTAATCATCATTTTTGTCACTGGTGTGCCATCATATGGTGATGAGGAATATATATATATATATATATATATATATATATATATATATATATATATATATATATATATATATATATATATATATGTAATCAATTTAAATGTTAAACATCAGGTTGTGTTATCCCACCAGATTGTGCAACTATTTCTATTCATATTTGCAATGTTTTCACTGTTAGATCATATGTCATTCGCTTCGATTTCTTAATGACAGTTTTATCCTCAGCTGTGACATCACCAGTTACTTTAACACCTCAATCACTGTAACATCCTAATTATGGTAATACTCAACTATTAGGATCAAATTAACTCTACAACGATGGTCTTCACTCAAATGACATCTCTTTTGATGCGATCGATAATAATCACTGTGATGTTTTGTGTAATCATTAATCAGTGTGATATCACAATCAATGTGACATTTCAACCTGCACATTAAAAAAATAAAGGTAGGACCACCTTCTATCGTTGCCCTGCAGGTAAAGTTCACGTCGAACATTTTAAGAAACAAAGCAGTCTTAATCCAGGATTATGCAGACACTGTTTGGTTATTTTACCCCTCCTTGGAATCCCACAAAATGAAGGTAATGTCACTTGAAATCAAAGCCATTATCAGGTGAAAAATTACAAGTGCAAACATATTAAGAAGAAGACGAACCATTCCTTTCACATATGTGGACACACAGGGCTGCCAAGGTTTGTTTCCCTTGGCTGGTGAGCATGATCCTGGATGAGTCACCACTCCAATGGTTCATTCTTCCCAGTAAGCTGGTACTCATTTTGCCGACCTCAGAAGGATGACAGGTTGATGAGTGCAACCCACCTGGTGTTCTTTAACGGCTCAAAAGGGGCTTGAACTCAGGACCCTGAGATCTTAACCTTGACCGTGAAGCCACCACCAGGCTCAACATCACGAAGTGAGGTCACAATTTTAAATGGCCATGTCACGTGTACCTGTTTGAGTACAAATTGACATTTTAAACTGGATCAGCTTGCAACTCATTCAATATGACCAAATATAAAGCAATGCATAGAAATGCTCCGAATCTGCGATTGTTCTTAATATACAACCACCATGACATGTCTACACATGTACCTTGATGTGTTTATACAGGTAGAGGTGAGACTTTCTCGAACACGACCTAACAACCATTTAAAATTCAGGAACTAGTGAATGCTTGCTTGTATTGTGTCAATCATCAAACCACTGTAATGAATTCTTCTGCATCAGATGTAAAAATTGAAATTAAAAATTATTTTATTTTTCCAATATTATAGATAAAGATCTTTTTTTTTTCATTTGATTTCATTCTCATACCGTGGAATTAGATTCCTTATAATGTACAACTGAATGTACACTTGCTTCGTCCCACAGCATATTCATTTAATGGAAAAAACTCATTTTGACAACCAATAATTTCTACATTTGATCATATATATGTATATATATACACGAGGTCCATCGAAAAAGTAACGGGACTGAGCCTGCTGTGTGCTCCACTTACACAACTTGAATGAACGGGTTGCGTCACAGTGTTTCGCAACATTCCAGCAATATATATGATTGGTGATGGTTGACTGCACTCATTGTGTGATTTTTTTACAGGTCGTGCTTTACACGTTGTCTAGTCTGAGTCATCGCACTATGAGTCGTGAGCAGAGAGCCAATCTGAAGTTTCTTGCCAAGCTTGGCAAAACACCTTCTGAATCCTTCGCAATGCTGCAGCAAGTCTACGGGGAAGAAACGATGTCACGTACATGTGCATTTGAATGGCACAAGAGGTTCAAAGAGGGACGGGAGGAGGTTGAAGACTATCCACGGTCTGGAAGACCTTCAACGAGCAGAACGACGGACGACATCGAGCGTGTGAAGCAGATGGTGCGCGCAGATCGTCGACTCGTGATGCAGATGATTGCTGAGGAACTTTCCATCAACAAGGTCACTGTTTGGAACATCATCACTGAAAATCTTGAAATGCGAAAAGGTGTGCGCAAAGATGGTCCCCAAGCTGTTGTCTGAGGACCAGAAACAGCAAAGAGTCACTGTCTGTCAAGACATTATCGAGTGCCTCGAGGACAATCCAGACCTGCTTGGGAGAGTCATTACTGGCGATGAATCATGGATATTCGAATACGATCCCGAGATCAAACGGCAGAGTTGTCAGTGGAAAAGTCCGGCATCACCAAGACCAAAGAAAGCAAGGATGTCAAAGTCGAAGGTCAAGGTTATGCTCATCGCGTTTTTTGACATCAAGGGCATCGTCCACTTCGAGTTTCTATCACAGGGTAAAACAGTGAATCAATACGTGTGTCAATCAAGAAGATCCTCTGGTGCCTCATGAGATCAGTGCGGGACAAGAGGAGGGATCTGTGGGAGAACAATGCCTGGGTGCTCCACCATGACAACGCCCCTGCTCTCAGTGCCCTGAGTATCCGACAATTTCTGGCAGAGAGGAACGTACCAACTCTGGAGCAACCCCCGTATTCGCCAGACTTCGCCCCTTGTGATTTTTTTCCAATTCCTCAAGCTCAAGGGGGTGATCAAGGGGACCTGTTTTCCTGATGTGGAGGCCAACAAAAGGGCCGTGACGACGGAGCTCCGGAGGATTCCAGAAGAAGCCTTCCGGGGGTGCATCGAAACGTGGAAGAAGAGAATTGACAAGTGTGTGAGATTGGAGGGAAACTATTTTGAAGGGGACAAGCTGTGATTTCAATATATATTTTTGGAATAAAATTTCTGTGAATTCAGTCCCGTGACTTTTTAGACAGACCTCGTATACACACAATATATATATATATATATATATATATATATATATATATATATATATATATATATATATATATATATATATATATACATACAGTGGACACCCTCATTTGGACCAAACCAAGGGACTTGACCAAAAGTGGTCCACTTGAGGGGTGGTCCCCTTAGCCGGTTTCACCATTTGGGTAGGTCTTCAGGTAAAGATGTACAACTTCTTTAATACATTTAATTCCTAAATTGAATAACTTAAGTGGAACAACTCTTTGTACAGGATTTCACATCATATTTCACATTCACTGACTGTACTTAATTCACAGAAACAGACAGAAACATTCATTTTGATTATTCACAGAAAGTCTTTTGGATTATTCACGGAAACAGTAATTTTGATTATTATTGTGCAACATTGAAAAAAAGAGTCCAGAGTGCGCTGCCTCACGGATGACGTGGCAGATTCAGCGATACCATTCTGCAGTTTGTCGACGATGTCCAGTAAATGTCCGAGATTCTTGGACAGAAGATACTGCCTTGTTTTGCCATGCAGTCCATTACTTATCGCTTGGTAATCGTTGGCTCCTGCACGTCGTCAATGTCGTCGTTATCAGCGTCACCGTTGTCAGTGATAAACTCAGCCACCACATCGTCATGGATTTGATTCATTTCATCGTTCTCGCATTTCGTGGGAACATCTGCATCGCAGCTAATGTAGTCATCAACCATGTCCGTCGTCAAACCGTAATTTTCTTGCTTTCTTTTAAGCAGATCGGCGAGTGGGATATCGTCTTCGTCATTGCCCTCAACCGCGTCGTCGCAGAAACCACACCAAACGAAACAAGACTTCATGGTGTATTCTCTGACTTGTGCTGTGGCCTGTGCGATCCACGTGCAGGCATCATAGACAGTGAACATACTTCTTTAATCGTTCACGGCGTCGGTGTCGCCTGGCTGACAGCGGTCCATTTTAGCGAGGACAGTCCGTATGAGTTGTTTTCTATACGTTGCTTTAATCGCACGAATGATCCCTTGGTCGAGAGGTTGGAGCCGCGAAGTCGTTTTCGGGGGAAAGAACATAAATTCCACATTCAAGAGCTCGAGGTCGGGGTGGCACGTTGCATTGTCCAGGAAGACAATGACATTTATTGCTGCCGTTGCATTTTCTTGTTGAACAGTTGCATCCACTCCTTGAATAGACCTGACATCATCCAGGCCTTCTTGTTCAATCTCCAGATGACCGGGAGACTATGCTTGTCGAGATTGCGGAAACAACGAGGCTTGGCAGATTTCCCGATGATAAGCGTTTTCTGGAATTCACCGACCATGTTGACGAGGAAAGCAGCAGTCAAACGTTCCTTAGATTGCTTCCCGCCTTTACACTCCGTCCCTTTAACATGGAGCGTTCTGTCTGGCATCGCGCGGTAAAACATCCCACTCTCATCGAGATTGAAGATGTCTTTGGGGTTCTATCGTGCGATTATCGTCGGTACACGCTTGGTCCAGTTGTCGACTGCTTCTTGAGGAACAGAGGCCGATTCCCCAGGAATTTTGGCAGAGTTAATGTTGTGGTGCACTTTGAATTGGGAAAGCCAACTGTTGGATGCCGTGAAATCTACCTCGGGAACTTCAAGCGACCTTGCAAACTCCATGGCGTGCTCTTTTAAGGCCCTGTCACACCTTGACGATTTAGCCAGCGTATGCCTGACGTATGCAAAATTTGGCTAAAACGCTGGCACACGTCGAATACGTTATGGGTAAGTTTGTATACGTTAAGAACACGCTGGCATACATCGTAGTATGCTGGCTTTTTTTCGTAGTACGCTGGCATACGTCTTTGTACGCTGGCATACGTCGTAGTACGCCGAGGTGTTAGACAAATTTTCCATGCTTGAAATTTTTTGACGTATGCCAGTGTATGACTCACACGTTCCACATAACGCTGGCCATAAGTTGTAGGCACGTTACGCGATCGTTGACACACGTCGACACACGTTACTCATAAGTCGAAACACGTCAATGTAATGGTTAGCATCAGTGTTCCAGACTCCCTGTTTTTTTTTGTTTGTTTGTTTGTTTTTCCTTCGGTATGACGGTGATGTTAACACTTCAATTTCTAGTGCGGTTATAATATAATATAATTAATAGGCTGCCACTCAACGATTTAAATCATAACCGCACTAGAAATCGAAGTGTCAACATCACCGTCATACCGAAGAAAAAAAACCAAAAAAAAAAACCAGGGCATCTGGAACACTGACGCTAACCATTACCACGACGTGTTTCGACTTATGAGTAACGTATAAGTGACGTGTGTCAACGATCGCGAAACGTGCCTACAACTTATGCCAGCGTATGCAGAACATGTGTCATACGCAGAGTACGTCGAGAAATTTTCAACATGCTGAAAATTTCTCGACGTACTCGGCATATGACGACCTATGCCAGCGTACTACGACGTATGCCAGGGTACTACAACGTATGCCAGCGTGCTCTTAACATATACAAAAAACTTACCCATAACGTATTCGATGTGTGCCAGCTTGGTTCGGCAAATTTTTCAAATGTCGGCATACGCTGGCTAAAACGTCAAGGTGTGACAGCGGCTTGACACTTCGATGTCTAGTCTGGTTATGATTTGAATCGTCGAGCCGCAGCCAATTAATAGCCGATGCTACGTGATCGTCGGCAATACGCTGCAGCGCTATGCATAAGTTAGACTATCGTTGGGCATAGGTTGTGAACGCCGACAACATGCTCAGCATTCGTTGGTATAAGTTATCTATATGCGATTGAAACATTCTGTGTACGTTACTAATACGTTATGCATACGTCCAACACGTTATTATACGCCCAAAACTTTAAAAAAACATCAATAGCGTTTTACATACATTTTGAGACCTTACCATACGCCATAATTCTGAGACACCATCAAGGTATGACAGGGCCCTTATCATCCGACCGCTGACAGCACAATTCAATGCTCGAACGCGACTGAACCACGACCACGTCATTTTGTCGATCTTCTGATTTTCTTGAACTCTGAAGCATTTTCTTCGTATGCTGTCATGATTTCGGCTTTTCTCTTCAAGACGCACTGAACCTGTGACTTGCTGACATCGTACTCAACTGCGAGGTTACGCTGAGACATTATTTTTCACTCTGTATGATCTTGAGCTTCTCATCCAGCGTCAACTCTTTGTTGGGAGTTTTTTGAGCCATGGCAGTCGTAGAAAGAAACAAATGGAAATCTGTGACAACCTGAGCATGGAGCACGGAACTTAAGCCCCTGTCACACCTTGACGATTTAGCCAGCGTATAGCAACGTGTCAAAATTGATCTAAAACGCTGGCGTACGCTGAACTATTGATGTTTTTTTCAGCTTTGGGCATATATTAACGAGTTGGACGTATGCATAACGTATTCGTAATGTACACAGAACGTTTCGATAACTTATAGATAACTTATACCAACGAATGCTTAGCGTGTTGTCGGCGTTCACAACTTATGCCCAACGATAGTCTAACTTATGCATTGCGCTCGGCAGAGTATCGCCGACGATCACGTGGCGTAGGCTATTAAAAGGCTGCCGCTCGACGATTCAAATCATAACCACACGAGACATTGAAGTGTCAACATCACCGTCATGCCGAACAAAAAAAAAAGACCATGGAGTCTGGAACACTGACGAGTTCCTCCTGTGAAGCCCATTTTTATATACCAATTCCCCTAAACTCTGCCAATACGGCATTATACAGTAGCTGTAAGTTAGAAACGCGTTCAGTAAGTTCTGTGGTCGTCCGGAAGACTTCAAATACGTCTACATACGTCAATATGCATTGGAGATATGTTACATATAGGTTCAAAGCACGTTACTCATAGGTTAGAAACGAGTTTCGGGTAAGCTCGACATTACCTCGACGTATTTCGACTTATGAGTAACTTTACAAGTAATGTGTGTCAACGATCGCATAACTTGCCTACAACTTATGGCCAGCATATGCGGAACGTGTGAGTCATACGCTGGCATATGTCAAAACATTTTGAGCATGCTTAAAATTTGTCGATGAGCTCGGCGTACTACGACGTATGCCAGCGTGCTTCAGCGTGCTTTTAACGTATACAAAACTTACCCATAACGTATTCGACGTGTGCCATCGTATTCGCCAAATTTTTCATACGTCGCCATATGCTGGTTAAAACGTTAAGGTGTGACAGCCCCTTTAAGGAGCCGAGGCAGCAGAGGCGGGTTTCCTATTGGTGACTGAAATTCTGATCCAAATCCCGCGATTTCATTGGGTAAAGAGTAATTGTGTCCGATTTCATTTCACAATCTTGTGATCAACTGGAGAATGTCTTTTTGGAACGGTTTGTTTGCAATTAGTCGGGCTTGCCCAGCCAAAGACCTTTGTATATGCTCGGATTACTCAAGGGAACAATGTCCGCACCGAATTGACACTGGTCCGCTTGAGAGTTCAAATCTGCTTCAAGGGACTGGAACAATGGTGATCCATGGCCCGAATGAGGGGTGGTCCCCTTAGCCGATCAGTCAATGTGCTGAATAGATAGGAATTTCTGAAGGGATTGGAGAAAAAGTGGCCCAGATGAGAGGTGGTCCTCTTACCCGGTTGGTCCACATGAGGGTTTCCACTCTATCAATATATATATATATATATATATATATATATATATATATATATATATATATATATATATATATATATATATATATATATATATATTGTTGCGGATTCGCGCCCGCCGGCGTGCGGACGGCCACGTAACTCGAATCGCGGCACGTCACCCACCGGACGGACAATCCAGTCGTGACCCTCTCGGACTAACGCCGGGAACCAGTCACGGGTGGACCTTTCGGTCTCACCGCGATCGTGCCAATCGGCCCCCGCGTGGGATAGGGTTGCTCGCCAAATTCGACCTACCTAAGTACCCACACGGAGGGTAGACCGGGTGATCGCACCTCGCTGCAGGTCGACTTCGAACACGGGCCACTTAAGCGACCCGTTCCGTACTATCGGGATAACCGAGCGGTGTTATTCGTCGGCCTCGACGGTTCGATTAATTATCGGGCGTCTTAGCCCACGACCAACCCTTTACGTGAAGCAAGATGGGGATTCAATGAAAGAAATGACGAAGCGAAGCGGGAAAACAGTTCAACAATAAGCACATTTATTTCGCGATGAACGGAAAGCACACATATACAATTCCACCAAAAGCACATGTAAAAGAAGAAGACAATGCAATATTACACAAAAAGCAAATGCAACAATGCAGATCTATCCGACTACCGGGCACACGGCAACACTTATACAATTTTACTTCACAGACGGCGCCGACAACACACATTCCCAAAGCAAAAGAAAAGAGAACCACCCTCCAGGATGAGGGGGTAGGCGGGCCTGGGGCCGAGACCGTGTCGGGCCTACCCGTCTGATGATGAGACGCGAAGTGGCGGTGGTGCCTCAACTCCGCGGGCCTCGCGGACAGTGTCTGCTAGGGGGTGGGAAAAGGGGCCCCCTTTGTCGCACTATCTCAGCGCGGGGGGAAACAGGAGGGGGTTGCTGATGCTCGGGGAAAGGAGGATATAACCCTGTCTCGGGTCCCGCGGCGAGCGTCTCCTCCTCCACCTCGGTCGCGTTGCTGGCCTCTCCCTGTGCCGCTCCCGGCACCGACGCGAGCACCCCCTCGTCCGCCTTCGCCGCCGTTACCTCTCCACAGCTCCGTCCTCTTCACTCTGACTAGTACCACTTCTTTCCCGCTCCGCCGACGACTCTCTTGAATTCCGCACACTCAACTCTCAACTTCCAACTGAACTCTTACTCAACTTCCAACTGAACTCAACTTGACTTCCAACTGCACTCTTACTCGACTTCCAACTGCACTCTTACTCGACTTCCAACTGAACTCCACTCGACTGACGAACGCAGTCGTTTTTATAAGCCCCGTGGCTTCGCTCTTTCACCCTTGACCCTTTGCCTCCGACCCTTCACCTGGCTCCCCATTGGCCCGAGGAAAAGTGGGCGTGAATGCTTTTTGATCCATGAATTTGCATATAGCGACCGCCCTCCAACGCCCTGGAGGCGGGGCCAATTCGCCCCTCGCTCACCGATTGGACGGAACAAAAGTGGGCGTGAGTCGTTTTTGATCCGTTTTTCTGCGGAAAGTCCGTGATGTTTTTGAACACGCTGCTCGGTGCGCCCCCCGCACGAGTCCAGCATCGGTGCCCACGAGTGGCGCGAGATGACGGTGATGCGATGGTGGCGAGTTGTGACGGTAAAGGTCGTGGCGGTTGTGGTGAAGCGACGTTGTGGTTGGTGGTTGTTGTTGTGAAGCGGCGTTGTGGTTGGTGGTTGTTGTGTGATGGCTGTTGAGACGTGGTTGGTGGTGGTAATAATGGCGGCTGGTCCAAAATAAAGATAGTAAAAGAAAAACGGCTATCCTGAAAAGTCGCAGCCCGCATGAATGACATTTATTCCCTCTAGACAACGGGTTTGGGCCTAACTACACATGTACTTACAGAGATATCTCACCTAAGGGACCTGAATGGTGGTTTGCGAATTTGGTCAACCACAACACTACCCCCTCCCCTTTTTACAGACTCGTCCCGAGTCGTCAAATTTTCGTGTGCCATCATGTGTAGTTTTCCCCTAGTACATTTTACCTACGGATCCCTGAGTGCGACATTCATGGTATTCGTGTCCCCAAAATAAATAACCTGAGGGCTGCGTAACTACCTTAACAAACTCACTCACACGGACGACTTAAATAAAATTGTCGGCGCTAAGACAAACATGCCGGGGGCGCACTCATATTTACAGTACATCTTAACCTTAACTTACAAATTTTACACTAAACCATGGCCCAGGATCAATGAACTCTGCAAAAAGAAAGCAGTTAGCAGGGAGCCAGGCTGCCCGCATGCAGTCTCTGGCTCAAACAATGCAGGTGACAGGGAACGTGGCCGGCTGCTCACACGCAGTCCAAGGCCTTCCCTTTTGAACTGAATGCAGTGAACCACAACGGTGCATGGGCTGCACAAATGCGGTCTCCGTGCCAGCTCAAGTGGCACACGCAATGAACACAACGAATGGATGGATGAATGGTTTGAACTGAACGCAGTGAACCACAACGGTGCATGGGCTGCACAACGCAGTCTCCGTGCCAGCTCAAGTGGCACACGCAATGAACACAACGAATGGATGTATGAATGGATGGACGCAAACACGGTGCACGGGCCACCACTGCAGGCCCGTGTTGTAGCTGCCAACAGGGCAGTTCGTGCAGCTTGCAAACTGTTGCCTTGATCCTGGCGCACATGGCAATGAACAGGGCGGGGGGGGGGGCAAAGCAAAAATTGAACGGGGCTGGTGAACGTGGGCAGTGGGCATGGCAAAGGCAGAGGCAGCAGGCAAACACAGCCCGCAGAAGAAGGCCGCTGCAGGCAAACACAGCCGGCAGATGAACTGGCCGGCACAGGCCTTGCAGAAAACAGCTGCAGACGATCCGGCCGGCACAGGCCTCGCAGCAAAACAACAGCTGCCGATGAAGTTGGCCAGCCTTTGCCGTTCCGTGGAGGTTGGTGGAGGGAGTGCGGTGGTGCTGGCCACTTGGAAGGCGGGCTCGGACCTACCTACCTGTCTCCCTCCCAACCTATCGCCTTTGCCTGTCACTGTACATACCCACTCCCTTAATTTGTCAAACCCCAATTTAGCCCCAACTTATTTTTTTTGTTGTTTTTATTTTTACTTCCCCACTATAAATCGTCCCCTAACCCCCTGTACTGTCCTTGTTCGGCTAACCTATCCTGTCACATAGCCTACTCCAAACCCCTACGTTCCCTTCCCGGAGGGGAACAAGGGAGAGCTAACGTCCTGTGTCGAGGCCCAACGAAGCCTCAGGATGGCCTCCCCAGACTTCAGCGATCTATAACCAAAGTGGGTCCAGCGGCCCACAACGAGAGCGAGCGGATGGATGGTGCGGAGGGGTACACTTCCTAATCTACCCTATCCATTTAACTGTTAAACTACCCCGGGGCTTTCAACAAGCGCCTCTCGCTTAAACTATTGGTTCTAACAACCCAGATTCCCGTCGCCTGTGTTGGTGTCCTCACAATTTCGGGCCTCGCCCCCCAATTTTCTCTCCGTGCCCTCACACGGTCTCATGGCTGGGACACGTGGCTCCCTTTGGCAGGCACGACCCTCTGCCGAATCTCCCGCTATGGCACCCCCGGGCACTACACTGCCTCCGAGCCTACCAGCTCCCTAACACCGGGAGTGCCCCCCATGGCACCTCCCCTGAAACGCACACGTGGCAGGCTGGCTTCCCAGGCCCCTTTCCGAGGGTCACCCGTGCCCACAACACTGCCCACGCGGCTAATGGCGCCCCGGGCCCCCGCACCAAGCAGGCGCACCCGTGCCCACTACGCTATCCCGGCCCCCCATGGGCCCTTGGCCTACCACGGCCGACTAGCCTGGTGCCCGGGGTACCCACTCAGCGATACTCACTTTTCGCAGCCACGCTCCCAGCCCGTCAACAGGGCTCCTGCACCCCTCCAAACGGGTTTCGAGCCTACACTCCCACCAACAACAAAACGACCTCCATTTTGTAAATTTGACTAACCCCGCTAACTCACTCTACACTGACCCCGGGGTCCCTTGGGCGGGAGTCACTCCTCCCCCCAATCACTCATCGCACCATGCATTCCCCATTCGCTCCATACACACAGACCCGCTGGCCTCACTCACTCACCAAGCACATGCTCTCGCCTCACAACCCACAACTCTTCAACACACACACCGCTGAACCCTGCCATCCTCCTAACTTCATCCCCTAACTAACTCGTGCTCCCACGTCGTCCCTTATACTATAGCACGTTCCTTTTAACACTACGTAGCTAAACTACGTCCCCACTACACATCCAAAGTCTGTCACTGTCTCCAAATAAATTATTTTATTTCCCAACCTAAATCTGGCTACAATCCCTCTAACTAATCAATTCCACGGACTCCATGAGGACTTACCCCTGCCCCATGGAGTCGGTCTAACTAAGCTAACCCTTCCCCCTAACTAGTTTCCATCCTGTGCCCTAGTCAAGGGGGTCTTCCACCCCTTGCCCAGGAATCCTGTGCACCCGAAAGTGAGGCTTGCTTTTTTTTTTTTTTTTTTTTCTTTTTTACATGCGCAGCACCAGCGCGGCAACTCAGAGCTCGCGCGCTTTGCACCTGCCCGTGACGTCATGCAGCTGCACGTGTACCTCGTCCCTCCTTGGACGGTACCATCCGGCAGGGATTCCCCTCCTGCCGGATTCCAACCCCACGTGCAGCCATGGCGTCACCGTGCGCATAAAAAAAACACAAGCCCCACGTCTCGAGGGGTTCCCCACGCGAACACATGTGCTTTGCCCGTTGGAGCTTAACACACACGATCGCGTGGAGAACCCGTCCGGTCCAAATCCGTAATCCTGCCTAAACTTTGTCCGTCCGCGGGATCGGCAAATCCACCGCGTGCGTTTCCGGACCGGGACTTCACTCTCGCAAGCGAGCACGTGGTGGCCTCGTGCGTCGCACAGCACGGACCTCGTGCTCACTGCTGGGTGAACCCGGCACGGTCCCCGAAACAGCGACAGCCGCTATTCGGCTTTCTTTCTTCACATGTTGCCGTCGTCGCCGCCATTCAACACACGCACTCCCGCGTGTTACGACGCTCACACTCCATTCCATTACATTCACACCGGGAGACGCGGCTGCGTGCTCCCGCATGCCAACCGACATCTCCCTCTCATACCGCTCTCTCACACACACGGTCTCCCTTGCATAAACCATACCACTCACACACGCGGGGGCACTCAACCGCGGTGCCTCATCCACACACCGTCCCTCATCACACACGCGGGGACACTCAACCGCGGTGCCTCATCCACACACCGTCCCTCACTCACACACGCGGGGCACTCACCCACGGTTCCTCACTCATACACCGTTCCTCACTCACACACGCGGGGGCACTCAACCGCGGTGTTTCATCCATACTGGCCGTTTCATCCACACACACGGCCTCTTCCACACACGGCGTGCTGGGAAGCACACACTCCGGCACACTCGCCACCACACCACTCACACAGGGGGTCGCTTCCACACACGGGGACGCACTCCACCTTGCACCACACACACAGGGACAACCACACTGGGGATTCGTGTCCCCACAAGGGTCTCCGGGGCCTCTATACCCCCCAAGCTCTCCGTGCACCTGTCCACAGCACCCGTCCCCTCAACCTCGCAAAGCACGACCGAACCCACCTGGTCGTGACTCGCCTCAAGGGGGCATACTCCCTCCCCTCGTTCCTGGAGGAGGCCATCCAGCTGCTCGCACTGGGTCCCAACACGCTCCGCGAGCTCAACCTCACTATCCTCCACTACCTCCGTGTGTGTGTGCGTCACTTACCCCGTCTTCATCGTGCAGTCTTCCCTCTATCGTTCCTATCTCCCGTGTCTCTGCCAACTCAGTCACCTCTTCACTCTTTACCTCCCTTGTCTCAACTATTATTATTTCCTTTGTCGTCACCTCGTGTCTCGTCTCACACGTTTTGGTCTCCCCATTTAATTTTTCCCTTTCGGTCACCGTTGCACCCCCTCCCAGCCCGTTCGCTCCCACACATGGAGTCGCCATTTTTATCTCCCTGGTCACGGCCTTCATGCCCGCCTGCAGGCATCGGCCCATGTTCTGCGTCTCACCCCGCAGCTCTTTCATTTCGTTTTTCATTTCATTTGTGTATGCATCCATTTTCGTTTTCATTTGTGCCAGCATGGTGAATAGCTGGGCCATGTCGGGTGCGCTTGGGTGAGCCGTTTCGGCAGGGGTTGGGGAAGGGTTTTGGTGGAGAGGGGGAGGGGAGGTGTCATACACCGCGGCCGCTGCCGCACCCATTTCGGGCTCTGGGTTCAGTTGGGCGAGTTCGTTTTCCTGTAAAATTCCTTCAACATTTCCTGCACGGGGATTTCATCCTGAGCCATGGATTCTACACATTCTACATCCATTTCTAATACCCCCGGCTCCCGCTCGCCTTGAGACGCCATCTTGCTTCTCTTAAAGTGTTAATTTAGCTCGCTCGTAATTTGGAGGGAATCGGGGGTCGCTCCTCTCACCCCTGGACCGATTCCCGTGAATTTAGCTGGAGACAGGGGAGCCCGTTTTCCCTTTCTCAGATACCAGTGCCGCGAGGAGGGCGATGGGTTTATATCGCACGACCTGACACCAGTGTTGCGGATTCGCGCCCGCCGGCGTGCGGACGGCCACGTAACTCGAATCGCGGCACGTCGCCCACCGGACGGACAATCCAGTCGTGACCCTCTCGGACTAACGCCGGGAACCAGTCACGGGTGGACCTTTCGGTCTCACCGCGATCGAGCCAATCGGCCCCTGCGTGGGATAGGGTTGCTCGCCAAATTCGACCTACCTAAGTACCCACACGGAGGGTAGACCGGGCGATCACACCTCGCCGCAGGTCGACTTCGGACACGGGCCACTTAAGCGACCCGTTCCATACTATCGGGATAACCGAGCGGTGTTATTCGTCGGCCTCGACGGTTCGATTAATTATCGGGCGTCTTAGCCCACGACCAACCCTTTACATGAAGCAAGATGGGGATTCAATGAAAGAAATGACGAAGCGAAGCGGGAAAACAGTTCAACAATAAGCACATTTATTTCGCGATGAACGGAAAGCACACATATACAATTCCACCAAAAGCACATGTAAAAGAAGAAGACAATGCAATATTACACAAAAAGCAAATGCAACAATGCAGATCTATCCGACTACCGGGCACACGGCAACACTTATACAATTTTACTTCACAGACGGCGCCGACAACACACATTCCCAAAGCAAAAGAAAAGAGAACCACCCTCCAGGATGAGGGGAGTAGGCGGGCCTGGGGCCGAGACCGTGTCGGGCCTACCCGTCTGATGATGAGACGCGAAGTGGCGGTGGTGCCTCAACTCCGCGGGCCTCGCGGACAGTGTCTGGTAGGGGGTGGGAAAAGGGGCCCCCTTTGTCGCACTATCTCAGCGCGGGGGGGAAACAGGAGGGGGTTGCTGATGCTCGGGGAAAGGAGGATATAACCCTGTCTCGGGTCCCGCGGCGAGCGTCTCCTCCTCCACCTCGGTCGCGTTGCTGGCCTCTCCCTGTGCCACTCCCGGCACCGACGCGAGCACCCCCTCGTCCGCCTTCGCCGCCGTTACCTCTCCACAGCTCCGTCCTCTTCACTCTGACTAGTACCACTTCTTTCCCGCTCCACTGACGACTCTCTTGAATTCCGCACACTCAACTCTCAACTTCCAACTGAACTCTTACTCAACTTCCAACTGAACTCTTACTCGACTTCCAACTGAACTCTTACTCGACTTCCAACTGAACTCTTACTCGACTTCCAACTGACCTCTTACTCGACTTCCAACTGAACTCTTACTCAACTTCCAACTGAACTCCACTCGACTGACGAATGCAGTCGTTTTTATAAGCCCCGTGGCTTCGCTCTTTCACCCTTGACCCTTTGCCTCCGACCCTTCACCTGGCTCCTCATTGGCCCGAGGAAAAGTGGGCGTGAATGCTTTTTGGCCATGAATTTGCATATAGCGACCGCCCTCCAACGCCCTGGAGGCGGGGCCAATTCGCCCGTCGCTCACCGATTGGACGGAACAAAAGTGGGCGTGAGTCGTTTTTGATCCGTTTTTCTGCGGAAAGTCCGTGATGTTTTTGAACACGCTGCTCGGTGCGCGCCCCGCACGAGTCCAGCATCAGTGCCCACGAGTGGCACGAGATGACGGTGATGCGATGGTGGCGAGTTGTGACGGTAAAGGTCGTGGCGGTTGTGGTGAAGCGGCGTTGTGGTTGGTGGTTGTTGTTGTGAAGCGGCGTTGTGGTTGGTGGTTGTTGTGTGATGGCTGTTGAGACGTGGTTGGTGGTGGTAATAATGGCGGCTGGTCCAAAATAAAGATAGTAAAAGAAAAACGGCTATCCTGAAAAGTCGCAGCCCGCATGAATGACATTTATTCCCTCTAGACAACGGGTTTGGGCCTAACTACACATGTACTTACAGAGATATCTCACCTAAGGGACCTGAATGGTGGTTTGCGAATTTGGTCAACCACAACAATATATATATATATATATATATATATATATATATATATATATATATATATATATATATATATATATATATATATATATAGACATCATATATATGTTTATATATAGACATCATATATATGTTTATATATAGTATATCGACGTGTGTGTATGTATATGGGTGTATATATATATATATATATATATATATATATATATATATATATATATATATATATATATATATATATATATATATATATATATATATATATATATACACACACACACAAGCCGGAAGGCAACATGGGTGGTCGCTATATAATTGCATACTAGTCATACAGTTTTTGATGGATCAGGCTGAAATTTTTGACAAAGAAGTTGATTATAGTGTGCATAAAAGCGCGGAAGCCGATTTTTGATTTTCGAAAAAGTATTTTTTTTCGGATTTTAAAAAATTTCAAAGTCCCGTTGCTCGGCAACGGTGGTGTCCATAGCAACGGTGCTCAAAAAGCATACAACAAGGTCATGGTATGAACCTACCTGTCAAGTTTCATCAAAATCGGTTGACTACTCTGGCCTCTAGACTGTCCATTACATATATACAGATGGAAAACCTGAGAATAACGGTAGTCCAGCGACCACCCACTGTATGTGTATATATATATATATATATAAATATATATATATATATATATATATATACATATATATATATATATATATATATATATATATATATATGTAAGTATATATATATATGTATTTGTATGTACTGTATTTGTATGTATACATACATATATATATATATATATATATATATATATATATATATATATATATATATAAACATATATATATATATATATATATATATATATATATATATATATAAATATTATTATATATATAAATATTATTATATATATGTATATGTATGTATATGTATGTGTATATATATATATATATATATATATATATATATATATATATATGTATCTGTATGTATATGTTTGTATGTGTTTGTATACATATATATATATATATATATATATATATATATATATATATTTATATATGTATATATATATATATATATGTATATATATATGTATTTATTTATATATATATATGAGTTAATATATATATATATATATATATATATATATATATATATATATATATATATATATATATATATATATATATATATATATATATATATATATATCTATATTTGTATATATATATATATATATATATATATATATATGTATGTATGTATATGTGTATGTATATATATATACACACATATACAAAGATATACATACAGACACATATATATATATATATATATATATATATATATATATATACATATTTATACATATATATATATATATATAT
>NC_140971.1:94162723-94170223 GCF_056783735.1 Eptatretus burgeri
ACTAGTTGTCCCCTCAAACAGAATAGCATGCTCTGTGATGCAGCGCTCCTGGCAACAGTGCTATCGCTGTGGTTTTTATTTTGATTACATTTGTCAAGAGCTCAAACTGAGGTCGCAGGGTTCATAGAACACAAAATCAAGGCAAATAAGTAAATAAATTCAGACAAAGTTAATAATGCAGACAGAGAGACAGTCACATTGCTACCGAAACAATGCTGATTCATCGAATCCTGATGCTCCCAATATTCTTAATCTGGTTTTATGGATCTTTCAATGTGATTGCTTTATAAACCAACCTACCACCTTTGCCTTGTAAACCCTTCTGGGACGGCTTCGGAATACTGGGTAATCTGTGTGAAATAATAATATTAATAACCAGCGATTATTGTCTCGAGGACAACAAGCTCTTCCAGTGTAAATTGCAGAATAATGTCTTACAGTAAGTTCTTTATTTAACTGTAAAATAGATGTTAGAAGGTGAATAAAAGTAACATTTCAGGTAATTGCAAACAGCGATAGCCACTCCAAAATGCTTCGACCCCCCCCCTTACCATCCCCCACTATAAAATCAATAGAAAACAGATTAATGTTTACCTGCCTTAGTCTGAAGGGCTGCGGTAAGGTGTTTTTGGAGCCAGGTGTTGTCTGTATTGGTTTAAATATACAGACTCAGCTGCCAAAAACCCATTATTCTGTTACAAATTTTGACCTTTGACCCTGAAATTGAAAGCCAGACACTGGATACTGAAAGTAATACATCTGCTTCCTTTTTCTTTTTTTTCTGTTGGGGGTTTTGGGAAGGTTTTGTTTTTTTGTGCCAAGTCTTGTCGAGATCAGGTGAAATATGACTGCGTAGCAGGCCAGATGCCATAATGTCATGTCCGATTGTGACCTTTAACCCCTGAGGAAACTCAAAGGAAAGCAACAAACTATCTGTCTACTTTAATCTGAAAAGTCTGTGGCAAGGTATAATTTTTTCCAATTCTTATCTGAATTGGTCAAAATACAGATGTGGCAAGCCAAAAAAACCTTAATTTTGCAACCAATTTTGAACCTTGACTTGTGTTTCATCTCGAAAATTACTGGAATCCAAAATTGTGCCGGCATCCCTCTCGGGGCCGTTTGAAAACACCTTTGGACCAACTTTTGTCTCGACTGACTCAAATGCAAGAGAATGTAAAAACAAAATGTGATTGTTTTTTTAATTATCATTATTTTTTAATGTCTCATCTTCAGAGAATAGGCTGAGAAATGACCAAATTTGTTGGAAAGAAGGAAAGAAAAAGGAAAAACAATGTGCATTCCCGAAGGGGATGGAGAGCCAAACAAATTGTGGGACAGAAACCATTATTTTAAAAGTCAAGATTAAAACTGAAGACAGTTCGGATGGATTCACAGATCATTATCGACCCATGGACCAAATTCTAACCCTAGCGTTAATGGTTATCATCCCGGAGATGATAAAATTTGTTGGAATAATAACAATAATAAGATGAATAACAATTGGCCTTTCCATTTCGAATGCAAAACACAACATTAGTTATGCCATACTTCCCTCATTATTTTTATGTTCTGCTCCGGTCCTGCCACTATTTCCTGATTTCACAAAATGTTTTTGCACTGCCTTAATCACTTCATACAAATTACTTACTATTATGAATGTTTTCAATGTTAATCTAATTTATTATACCTTTTTTTTTTTTTCAAACAAAAGGATGTCCAAAAATCAAAAAAATTAACATTATACATGTACACATATTAAAAAATATATATAAATAAATATATATGTATATATACTGTATATATATGTGTGTATATGTATGTATATATATATATATATATATATATATATATATATATATATATATATATATATATATATATATATATATATATACTATCTGGAGTACCGGGCATTTCCCGCGGAAAAAATAGGAATAAGAAAGGGTGTTGTCTGTATTGGTTTAAATATACAGACTCAGCTGCCAAAAAACCATTATTCTGTGACCAATTTTGACCTTTGACCCTGAAATTGAAAGCCAGACACTGGATACTGAAAGTGATACATCTGCTTCCTTTTTTTTTTTTCTGTTGCAGGTTTTGGTAAGGTTCTGGTTTTTTTGTGCCAAGTCTTGTCTTGTTTCAGAGACTGTGTCAACTGTGTGGTGTAAATTGTGGTGCTTAATATATGTCACATTTATATATCACATTTAATTTGGACACATTTCACATTTCTTTGTCGTTGTCAGCGTTCGTCATCAGTGCTCATGAGGCTGTCATAGTTATCAGCAAGTTGTCGTAGTTATCAGCAAGCAAGTTTTTTTTGCTCCCGGCGGATGAAGCCCAGTCACTCTGTCTCGATCTTGCAGTAAACATCGACCAGAAACTGCTGAAAGAGTCGTCGCATCTACAGTATGTGGTTGCCCCCTCTCACCATGATGTGGTAGCTGTAGTACTGCAGCTGTGTGAGTTTTCGTCCATCCTGTCCAGTTGCAGTCCTGGCCACCAGCTGTGGTTCTTGGCAGCCAGCTCCTTGGCATGGGAGTCCAGGAAGTAGACCTGTAGGAACTTTGAGTGGCCCTCTTCAGGCGGGAGCAAGCTGCCAATGCGGTGGAACACTTGACCTTGGATCCGGAAGCTCGGATTCCAGCCCTGGACTTCAGCTTCCTTGTGCCCGAAGCTCGTCATCGCAAAGCTGCCATTATATGTCTGAATGTTATCAAGGAAGTGCTTGCTGAGGGGACCTTCACTTGAGAGAAGTTCCTTCAGCAAGGGAAGAAGGGCAGGAGAGGGCTCAAAGATGATCTTGCCATCGCTGTAGCACTCACCCTTGGTCTCTCTCTTGAACTTGTAAGCAGAGCAGTGGGTGCAGAATTGGTCCATTCGGCCGATGTCTGCATGAGTTGTTGGGTCAGCTGGGTCATACATTAATGTCACCCGGTTGGCATTGTTGTGCTCTTGTGCCTGGGCCAGTGCTTGTGCTTCTGCAGTGCGGTGACGCATTGCCTCAAGTCTTGCAACACACTCTTCCTCAGTCTCATTTGCTCGACACTGTTGCTGCCGATGAGCCTGTTCATTGAGCCTGGCTGATCGCTCCTCTTCAGTCTCTTTTTGTCACTGCTGCTGTTGCTGCTGTGCCTGTTCATTTAGCCTGGCATCTTGCTCCTCTTCAGTCTCCCGTTGTCTCTTCGTGTGTTTTTGCTTAGCTGCAGCTGCCTTGGGACCAATGGAGCTCTTCATTTTTCAGGCCATCTAAAATCAGAAAGTCAAATTTTGATCAGAAAGTTTGTAAACGTTCAATGGTCTGTCCGTCCACTGGTCTATCCGTCCACTGGTCTGTCCGTCCACTGGTCTGTCTTTGTCATACTTTGATGAGGTTGTGAATAAAAAAGTGGCGACGCGGAAAATCAATCAATTGCGGCAGAAAAATTGAATGGGCAAAAAAAAATCGACGATTTTTTTTTCGGTTTCTTCAACATCTCAGGTGTGCTTTAGTACCTCTGAGACATGCTGATTCCGAATATGCCTTTAATTTTGCTTGAGGATGCGTCGTTCTTGAGTTATAAGAGGACAAACAAACATACACGACTACTATATATTCTGTGTATGTATATATATATATATATATATATATATATATATATATATATATATATATATATATATATATATATATACTTACACACACTGATGATTACATCTTACACACACACACACACACACAAAACATTATGACCACTGGCAGGTGAAGTGAATAACATTGATTATCTTGTTACAATGGCACCCGTCAAGGGGTGAGATCTATTCGGCAGCAAGTGAACAATCAGTTATTGAAGTTGATGTGTTGCATGCAGGAGAAATGGGCAGGAGTAAAGACTTGAGCGACTTTGACAAGGGCCAAATTGTTATGGCCAGACGACTGGGTCAGAGCATCTCTGAAACGGCAAGGCTTGTGGGGTGCTACCGGTCAGCAGTGGTGGGTACCTACCGACAGTGGTCCGAGGAGGGAAAAACCACAAACCGGTGATGGTATTGGGTGCCCAAGGCTCATCGATGCACTCGGGCAATGAAGGCTATCCCGTCTGGTCCAAACCGACAGAAGGTCAACTGTGGCACAAGTCACAGAAAATTTTAAATGGTGGTCATGGGAGGAATGTGTCACAATCCACAGTGCATCGCATGCCCATTGTAGGCGCTGCTGCGTATGGGGCTGTGTAGCCGCAGACCGGTCAGAGTGCCCATGGTGACCCCTGTCCACCGTCGAAAGCGCCTACAATGGGCACGTGAGCATCGGAACTGGACCTTGGAGCAGTGGAAGAAGGTCGCCTGATCCGATGAGTCCCGTTTTCTTTTTAGATCACGTGGATAGCCGTGTACGTGTGCGCCATTTACCTGGGGAAGTGATGGCACCAGGATGCACTGTGAGAAGACGACAAGCCGGTGGGGGGAGTGTGATGCTCTGGGCAATGTTCTGCTGGGAAACCCTGGGTCCGGCCATTCATGTGGACATCAATTTGACACGTGTCACTTCCCTAAACATTATTGCAGACCAGGTACACCCCTTCATGGCAATGGTATTCCCTGATGGCAGTGGCCTCTTTCAGCAGGATATTGCACCCTGCCACACTGCACACATTGTTCGGGAATGGTTTGAGGAACATGATGAAGTGTTCACGGTGTTGACCTGGCCTCCAAATTCTCCAGATCTCAATCTGATTGACCGATAAGTCTGATCCACGGCGGCTCCACCTCACAACTTACAGGACTTGAAGGATGGCTGCTAATGTTTTGCTGCCAGATACCACAGGACACCTTCAGGAGTCTTATAGAGTCGGCGCTGTTTTGGTAGAACACAGAGTACCAACAGCATATTAGGCAGGTGGTCATAATGTTTTGGCTAATCGGTGTATATATATATATATATATATATATATATATATATATATATATATATATATATATATATATATATATATATATATATATATATATTGTTGTGGTTGAGGAAATTCGCAAACCACCATTCAGGTCCCGTAGGTGAGATATCTCTGTAAGTACATGTGTAGTTTGCCCCAAACCCGTTGTTTAGAGGGAATAAATGTGATTCATTCGGGCTGCGACCCTTTAAGATAGCCGTTTTTCTGTTCTATCTTTATTTTGAACCAACCACGTCTCAACCGCCATCACACAACAACCACCGACCGCAACGCCACTTCACAACAACAACAACGCCAACAGCCACGGCCTTTACCTTCACAACCCGCTCTCGCAACCATCGCATCACCGCCATTCCAAGCATCGCCATGGCCATCACCGCCACAATAAACCCTCCACCACCTTCGCCTCTCCTTCTGCGGCCATTCCCGCTCCGCTTGTGAACGCTGAGCATCAGGCTGTCCTGGCCTCGTGCAGGACGCGCGCCAAGCCTCGGGTGCAAAAAGCGGCCTTTCTGAGGGGAAGTCGGATCAGGAATGATTCACGCCCACTTCCGATCCGTCCAATCATTAAGCGCAGGGCGATTTGGCCCCGCCTCCAGGCGCGTCGGAGTAGAATCGCTATATGCAAATTCGAGGATCAGGAATGATTCACGCCCACTTTTCCTCCGTCCAATGGGCGAGCGTGGCTCCGCCCCCGAGCCCATCCTGATCCGGAAATTTGCATATGGCTTCTCCTACACCACTATAAAGCGCCGAGCGCGGGGCGAATTGAGTCAGTAGAGAGTTTCTGTTTCGGGCTCGGGCGAGTTGGAGGGGTGTGGCGGCGGCGGAGTGTGGCAGCAGCAACCAAGACAGGTCTGGAGGAGAGTCGGTCTGTCGGGGTTCGGAATTTGTCGGGGAGCTGCAGAGAGGGGAAGCCGGGAACGTGGTCGCGGGCGCAGTGGAGTCGCCCATCGCGGGACCCAAGCGAGCCAGCTATCCTCTTTCCCCAGAGCATCAACAACCCCCCCCCTGTTTCCCCCCCGCGCTGAGATAGTGCGAAAAGGGGGCCCCGTTCCCACCCCATTCCAGGCAGTGCCAGCGAGGCCCGCGGAGGAGCGCGGAGTCGGGGCGCCGCCGCCATTTTGCGGCTCATCACAAGACGGGTAGGCTCTGCCCGGTCTCGCGCCGACAGACCACGTCTGCCCCCTTGTCGTAGAGGGTGGCCCCTTTTTCTTTTGCTTTTGAGTATATGTGTTGTCGGCGCCATCTGTAAAGTAAAACTGTGTAAGTGTTGCCGTGTGCTCGCGTAGTCGGTAGTAGATCTGCATTGTGTTTCTTTTGTTACATTTGCTTTTGGTGCATAATTGTTGTAATTGTATATGTGTGCTTTCCGTTTGCCGCGGAATAAATGTGCCTCATGTTGGTCTGTTTTTTACCGTTTCTCTTCGTCTTTTCTTTAATTGAATCTCCATCTTACTTCACGTAAAGGGTTGGTAGTGGGCTAAAATACGCCCGACAATTAATCGGAACCGTCGAGGTTGACGATAACACCGCTCGGTTATCCCGATAGTACGGAACGGGTCGCTTAAAGTGGCCCATGTCCGAAGTCGACCTGCGGCGAGGTGCGATCGCCCGGTCTACCCTCCGTGTGGGCACTTAGGTAGGTCGAATTTGGCGAACAACCCTATCCCACGCGGGGGGGGGGGGGGGCGATTGGCACGATTGTGGTGAGGCCGAAAGGCCCACCCGTGACTAGTTCCCGGCGTTAGTCCGAGAGGGTCACGACGGAATTGTCCGTCCGGTGGGCGACGTGCCGCGATTCGAGTTACGTGGCCGCTCGCACGCCGGCGGGCGCGAATCCGCAACAATATATATATATATATATATATATATATATATATATATATATATATATATATATATATATATATATATATATATATATTTACGAATGAGCCTGGTGTTGGCGCAGTGGTTAGGGCAGCGGCTTGGGATCCAAAAGGTCCTGAGTTTAAGCCCCGTTGGGCCACTCAATTAATACACCAGGGGGTTGACTCAGCCTGTCATCCTTCCGAGGTCGGTGAAATGAGTACCAGTATACTGGGTCGGTGTGTACCCCGGTTAAAATAGGTGTACCATATCCCTGTGTCGTAAGAGGCGACCAGGGTTGCGTCAGGAAGGGCATCCGGCATAAAACATGTGCCAAATCACTATGCGGATCATACGGATGATCCGCTGTGGCGACCCCTAACGGGAGCAGCCGAAAGAAGAAGATGAAGAAGATATATATTGTTACGAATTTGGAATTCGATTGCACACAACATACAGGTTCCTCCAGTCAGCTATATCGACAAGTGCTTGTTCCCTAGATAGCTCACCTTCCATTGTTTAAGTGTTCAGAAATCGATTAGATGCACTGCGGATCGATTTAATAGTGAGGGAGCGAACAATGGAGACGTCCCTCCCCCTTTTTTGCGAAGAGGAAGAAGAACCCTGCCGTCCCGTGATTCATGAAGTCAACAACTGCCTCCCACCCGTGTTTGAGCGGGGGATGGATCACAAGGGCATGAGTCATGCCGGG
>NC_140971.1:94175223-94222723 GCF_056783735.1 Eptatretus burgeri
TGTGGATCTAAAGATGCTGTAGACTATGTTGGTATTGAGACGTCTTCTGTACGCAGAAACATCCGTGGGATGTCTGCGACGTGGGTGTGAATTTTCCAAATGAAATCTTGAACCTGTGCATGTTTCAGCAAAAGCATCGCAACCATGCAACCATGTCAAATAATTTAAAAGTACATCATGCGGCAGTGTTTTGCCTGTCCATCCCTATGCCTATGCAAAAGTTCCTCAAACTGTAATGCCAGGTATCCGGCCATAATGTCACACATTGATATCCAACTAATTGCATCCCTGAACTTGATGTGCAGCCTTGATTGCATCTTCCATCAAAAAAAATGCTGCACATGTACTGCATCTGACCATTCTGTGCAACTTTTTCCATTTTAGCAAAAGAGTCCTTGATGGAATTAATGGACCTTTCTAAGAGAAGAGACAATCATCCAATTGATGTCATGGGGAGTGCTCCTTAACCCGAACCTCAGATGTAGCTGTTTCCTGGAACCCATCCGTTTTGAACACTGATTTGTTGTGATTACAAACAATCTCGTATAGACTGCAATGTCGTGCATGAAATGTATGACTTCCCACAGGACTCTCCGCATAATTAATAATAATGCAAATTCAGCACAACTCGGGTTGTTTCATTCCATGCATTCATGAGCTGGTACATCACATTACTTCGTGATGTTGTAAACTCATAAAATTAAAACTGATTGGTTGACAATTGAAGTGACAGCATCTTTCAACAAGGTGGAAAGTATATTTACGTTAATGGCAGAATGGACATTTTTCTAATTTTAAATTCTGCTTACATGGATGAATGTGTTGAGAAAGCCATTTTTTCTGAGCTAAGTTTTGGTGGAATAACAAATATGAATGCAAAAATAAATTGAAAACGGTGAAGCAGATTTTAAGTGCATCTCCTTCTCTTCTCTTTGGTACCAATCTTCCGCCCTGAGTTAACCACAATTCTCCTCCACTTATCTCTGTCCTCAACCAAATCTCTTCGACCTCCAACCACCCCACCTTACTTACATCTCTCCTCACATGATCTTCAAAAGGATTTTTAAAAACAAGTGTTACTGCAGTACTGTCTCTACTCGATAATAACATGTGTGTGTCTGTGTCTGTGTGTGTGTGTGTGTCCTCAACTCCAAAACCATGAAACCAGGTGGCCTGAAAATTTGCACGCATATTGAGGGAGCGACCAGGGAATGCATGAATGAAAATTGGGTGTTTGAGTAAATTTCAACATCCCTTTTGAAGATAATTTGTCATAAAACCAAAAACAGGCTTACATTTGGTCAGCCTGCATTCAGCTCAGGGGTCTTAATCAGCCATTTTGTCAACTCAGCTCAAAAATGCCTTGCCACAGGTCAGTTTCTGTACAATAAAGCTTCATACCTCCTTATCACTGGATACATCGCAATGCTTATAAACGCCTGGAGATGCCAGTGTTCATCCCTTTATTTAATTTACACAAATGCGATAACCTCGAGAATCTCTTAACCTGAGACAAAATTTTAAAATGTGGAATTGACCTCAACATTAGTTCTGACTGCTAAAAAAAAAGAAGCATTAATTTGTCCAATTCACGCATTGTTTGACACTCAAGGCGTATCCGGGTGGGGTTTGGTACAACAGATCGTGAATCGCTTGCCAAGCCTGCCATTCCTTATCAACCGTTTTGTTGCAGTGCTTTCAACCATTTTGTGCCTGCCTGCTTGGTTATGTATGTGTGGTGCATGGGTTTTGCGGGTGAGTAGACCAAATTCAAACCCGTGCCCATGGTGTGTGGCACTGTGGTGGAAGTTACATGGTTATCCCGCAAACCATGTGCTTCAGTACATGGGGAGCAGACGAGCTGTGACGACGAAGCCACACCGGACATGCAGTGTGGGTGTGGGGAAAGTTGAGCATGCTGGTGAGAATCCATGCAAGTGTGAGTGAAAGGATAAGCATACAATCAGTGCGCATATGCATGCATGGTTAGCATGGACTGCGAGGGGGTTTGAGGAACATGTATGGTGGGCTGTTAAGGACTGATAGTTTTTTTTTGAGTTTAAAATGGCATCCACAGAGTGTAGCTTGTACAAATCCGATTCGGAGTGAGCCGACCGGAGGAGTGCAAAGGTAGCTGCATGTGCGAGCATGCATGTATGTAGACAGGCCTTTTACAGGTAGATAGCATGGGTTTTAAATGCTCCCGCTCAGTTTTATAGAGAACCCGGCAGTTAAAAAGAAAACGCTGCCTTCCCTTCCCCTCCCCACATGCTACCTTCCATTCCCCTTCCCACACCCTGCCTTCCATTCCCCTCCCCAGACTCTGCCTTCCATTCCCCTCCCCACACTCTGCCTTCCCTTCCTAATTCCCACACTCTGCTTTCCACTCCCATCCCCACACTCTGCCTTCTGTTCCTCTCTCCACACTCTGCCTTCCGTTCCCCTCCTCACACTCTGCCTTCCATTCCCTTCCTCACACTCTGCCTTCCATTCCCTCCTCACACTCTGCCTTTCGTTCCCCTCCTCACACTCTGCCTTCCATTCCCCCCCCCACACACTGCCTTCCATTCCCTCCTCACACTCTGCCTTTCGTTCCCCTCCCCACACTCTGCCTTCCATTCCCCTCCCCACACACTGCCTTCCATTCCCCTCCCCAGACTCTGCCTTCCATTCCCCTCCCCACACTCTGCCTTCCCTTCCTAATTCCCACACTCTGCTTTCCACTCCCATCCCCACACTCCGCCTTCTGTTCCTCTCTCCCCACTCTGCCTTCCGTTCCCCTCCTCACACTCTGCCTTCCCTTCCCTCCCTCACACTCTGCCTTCCATTCCCTCCTCACACTCTGCCTTTCGTTCCCCTCCTCACACTCTGCCTTTCGTTCCCCTCCTCACACTCTGCCTTCCGTTCCCTCCTCACACTCTGCCTTCCATTCCCTTCCTCACACTCTGCCTTCCATTCCCTCCTCACACTCTGCCTTTCGTTCCCCTCCTCACACTCTGCCTTCCGTTCCCTCCTCACACTCTGCCTTCCATTCCCCTCCCCACACTCTGCCTTCCATTCCCCTCCCCACACTCTGCCTTCCATTCCCCTCTCTACACTCTGCCTTCCATTACCCTCCCCTCATGCTGCCTTCCTTTTCCCTTCCTTCATGCTGACCGCCTCCCAAACCCCCTCCACCATCATACAATTCTCTGGAGGAAGAGCGGAAGAAGAGGTGTACATATACAATAGTTTTGACCTTTACATTTGGCCTTTTCGACCTTTTATAAGTACTGTATCTGCTGCTAGGATCAATTCAGCAGTTTAAATTTTTAAAGTCGTCATAGGTTAAGAGATTCGTGAGCTTATCACATTTTAGTTGTAAATTGTGTGCCAAAATTAAACAAAGGCACGAACTCTGGCGTTGCTTTTTTGACAAATTCAGGAAAATGCCTTTCCTTCCCTTTATTTCCCCCCCCCCATGCTTACCGCATCTTCCTCACTCCCACCCCCTCCTGGAGCGTATATTGACTTCTGTTGAGGCGTCACTTTCCCACCCTTCCTCGCTCACACCTCCTCGCTCCCCCACCTCTCTTTCCTCCCCTCTCCCTCTTCTCTCTCCCTCCCTCCTCTCCCCCCCCCACCTTTCCTCTCCCCCCTCCCGTCTTTCTCTCTCCCTCCATCATATTCCTGTCAGTGAAGGGACTCGTATTTGCTAGTATAAAATAAAAAAAACTTGAACATGAAACTGTAGCATTAAATGCTGCAGTACTGTAAGAAAATAAAACTCGTATTTAAATACTGCACTGCATTACTGTATGAAATAAAATGTAGAATTTAAATACTGCAGTACTGTGTAAAATAAAATAAAATTGAAGAATATTAAATCCTGCAGGTACTGTAAAAAATAAAATAGAACTGTATGAAACATAGCTAAAGGTTTTAAATCCTGCAGGACTGAATAAACTAAAATAAAACTAGAATTAAAAAAACTGCAGCACTGTATAAAATAAAATAAAACTGTAGAATTTTATATCCTGCAGCACTGTATGAAATAAAATTAGAATTTAAATCCTGCAGGACTGGATAAAATAAAACTAGAATTGAAATCCTGCAGTACTGGATAAAATAATAAAATAAAACTGCAGAATTTAAATCCCTGCAGTACTGGATAAAATAAAACTGTAGAATTTAAATCCTGCAGTCCTGTAAAAAATAAAACGAGAATTTAAATCCTGCAGTCCTGTATAAAATAAAACTAGAATTTAAATCCTGCAGTTCTGGATAAAATAAAACTAGAATTTAGATCCTGCAGTACTGTAAAAAATAAAATAGAACTGTTTGAAATATAGCTAAAGGTTTTAAATCCTGCAGCACTGTTTAAAATAAAACTGTCGAATTTAAATCCTGCAGTACTGGAAATTGGTAGGCCAATTGCAATATAATTAAAAATTCAAACCTTTTGTACTCAACTTTATGATTAAGATCCACCTCGCTCTCAAACTTGTATAAAATAGAACTAGAATTTAAATCCTGCAGTACTGTAAAAAATAAAATAGAACTGTATGAAATATAGCTTAAGGTTTTAAATGCTGCAGCACTAAATAAAATAAAATAAAACTGTAGAATTAAAAAAGTGCAGCACTGTATAAAATAAAATACAACTATAGAATTTTATATCCTGCAGCACTGCATAAAATAAAATTAGAATTTAAATCCTGCAGGACTGGATAAAATAAAACTAGAATTGAAATCCTGCAGTACTGGATAAGATAATAAAATAAAACTGCAGAATTTTAATCCTGCAGCACTGGATAAAATAGAACTAGAATTTTAATCCTGCAGTCCTGTATAAAATACAACTCGAATTTAAATCCTGCAGTACTGTATAAAATAAAATAGAACTCTGAAATATAGCTGAATGTTTTAAATCCTGCAGCACTGTATAAAATAAAACTATAGAATTTAAATCCTGCAGTACTGTATAAAATAAAACTGTAGAATTTAAATCCTGCAGTACTGTATAAAATAAAACTGTAGAATTTAAATCCTGCAGTACTGTAAAAAAATAAAATAGAACTGTATGAAATATAGCTAAAGGTTTTAAATCCTGCAGCACTGAATAAAATAAAATAAAACTGTAGAATTAAAAAACTGCAGCACTGTATAAAATAAAATACAACTGTAGAATTTTATATCCTGCAGCACTGCATAAAATAAAATTACAATTTAAATCCTGCAGGACTGGATAAAATAAAACGAGAATTGAAATCCTGCAGTACTGGATAAAAGAATAAAATAAAACTGCAGAATTAAAATCCTGCAGTACTGTATAAAATAGAACTCGAATTTAAATCCTGCAGTACTGTATAAAATAGAACTAGAATTTAAATCCTGCAGTACTGTATAAAATAGAACTAGAATTTAAATCCTGCAGTTCTGGATACAATAAAACTAGAATTTAAATCCTGCAGTAGTGTATAAAATAGAACTAGAATTTTAATCCTGCAGTACTGTATAAAATAGAACTAGAATTTAAATCCTGCAGTTCTGTATAAAATAAAACTAGAATTTAAATCCTGCAGTTCTGTATAAAATAAAACTAAAATTTAAATCCTGCAGTTCTGTATAAAATAAAACTAAAATTTAAATCCTGCAGTTCTGGATAAAATAAAACTAGAATTTAAATCCTGCAGTACTGTATAAAATAGAACTATAATTTTAATCCTGCAGTACTGTATAAAATAAAACTAGAATTTAAATCCTGCAGTACTGTATAAAATAAAATGAGAATTTAAATCCTGCAATACTGTATAAAATAAAACTGCAGAATTTTAATCCTGCAGTACTGTATAAAATAAAAGTGCACAATTTTAAATCCTGCAGTTCTGTATTTAATTAAATAAAACTAGAATTTAAATCCTGCACTCCTGTATAAAATAAAATAAAACAAAACTGCAGAATTTTAAATCCTGCAATACTGGATAAAATCAAATAAAACTGGAGAATTTAAACCCTACAGTGCTGTGTAAAATGGAACGAGAATTAAAATCCTGCTGTACTGGATAAAATAAAACTAGAATTTAAATCCTGCACTGCTGTATAAAATAAAATATAACAAAACTGCAGAATTCTAAATGCTGCAGTGCTGTATAAAATAAAACTAGAATTTAAATCCTGCAGTACTGGATCAAATAAAAGTGTAGAATTTTAACACAACTACTGTATAAAATAGAACAAAACTGCAGAATTTTAATCCTGCATTACTGTATCAACTAAAAGTGCAAAATTTGAAATCCTGCAGCACTGTATAAAATAAAATAAAACTAGAAATAAAATCCTGTAGTACTGGATAAAATAAAACTAGAATTTAAATCCTGCATGACTGTATAAAATAAAATACAACAAAACTGCGGAATTTTAAATGCTGCAGTGCTGTATAAAATACAACTAGAATTTAAATCCTGCAGTACTGAATGAAATAAAACTGGAGAATTTAAACACTGCAGTACTGTATAAAATAAAATAAAAGTTCAGAATTTTAAATCCTGCAGTACTGTATAAAATAGAATAAAACTAGAATTAAAATCCTGCAGTACTGGATAAAATAAAACGAGAATTTTAATCCAGCAGTACTGTGTAAAATAAAATAAAAGTGCAGAATTTTAAATCCTGCAGTACTGTATAAAATAAAATAAAACTGCAGAATTTTAATCCTGCAGTAATGTATAAAATAAAATAAAACAAAAGTGTAGAATTTAAATCTTGCAGTACTGAAAAAAAACTCGAATTTAAATCCTGCAGTACTAACTATCTACTGCATCTATCTATATATTACTAAAACTCTCATCTTGTATGTGTGTATATATATATATATATATATATATATATATATATATATATATATATATATATATATATATGTACGTATGTTCCTGAAATGCAGCCAAAACAGTACACGATACCACAAAAATTTTAGGGCCAACTTACTCAACATTCACCTGCGTTGTGCAGTATCAAGTTTCGTTCAAATCAGGAAATGAAAAAATTATTATAAAAATCAATTCCCGATTCAGTCAAGTACTCTTCGGGAGTATTTGATCAATGCAAACAACCACAGCGGTATAGTTCGCTGGAGCTATATTGTGTTTTTTTTTCTTGAAATGATTTTTTCATCAACCGCTGTCACAACGGGAACCCAACGGGTTCACAGGTCGTCTCGTATATTACTAAAACTCTAATCTTGTATGTAGAAACTGTATCTATATATTACTAAAACTCTTATCTTATATGTTCCTGAAATACAGCCAAAATGGTACATGACAGCGCAAAAATTTAATGGCCACCTTCTTCACCATTCGCCTGTGGTGTGCAGTATCAAGTGTCGTTCAAATTGGGAAATGAAAAAAATTATTAAAAAATCAATTCCCGATTCAGTCAAGTACTCTTCGGGAATATTTGATCAATGCAAACAACCTCAGCGGTATAGTTCGCTGGAGCTATCTTTTTTTTTCTTGGAATGATTTTTTCCATCAATTGCTGTCACAAAGGGAACCCAACGGGTTAACGGGTCATCTCGTATAAAATAAATTGCAGAGGTATGCACTCAACAAGTGCCCTTCTAGTTAAAGGTTTGAGGGCAATTCCAATACGGCTGCCAAACCATGTTGCCTATGATGTCATAGTTGGAGAACATTTTGTTCCTCATGGAGAGGCAATCATACCTGAAAAGTTTTGCCTCGATCTGTTCAGCCGTTTCGGAGAAGAAGATTTTTGAAGGTTTGTATGTTGAAAACAGTATGACTGCTGAACCATGTGACCGATAATGTCATCAAGTTTTTTTTATCTTTTCTCCCATACAATGTAGCCTTCGATGACCCTCAAAATTTTTCATACTGAGCAGATAAAGCATTTGACATGCACAATTATGATGTCATAATGAAGCCATCTATGATATTATAAAAAAAACTCACTTTTTCCTCATGTGGAGTACTTCACGTGTGCCAAGTTTCATTTTTTTCCATGGAGTGGTTTCGGAGATGTGGAGGTCCAAAGTTGTTTTTCTCTATTCCAACATGGCTGCTACACGACATGACCGATGACATCATAAGTATCATAAAAAAGCAACATTCTGCATGAGTAGTCGCACCTATGGTGAAAATGTCATGTCAATCGGATAAGCGGTTGCAGAGAAAACAAAATTAGCATGGACAGACATGTCTACGGACGGACGATACACTCGAATACATAATGCCACCAGTGACTTCGTCAATGGATGCATAATAAAACTAGAATTTATATGTGGCAGTACTGTAGAAAATAAAATTATTTATTATTATTTTCCATGTGATTTCCATGTGATAATTATTTCCCATGTGATTGCAGTAGCTCATCCACATCATCAACATCGACTTCGTCCAGTCCAACTCGGTTGGCTAGCCAGATGATGTTGCTGGTGATGGATGGCTCCACCATCTCAAATCCGACAAAGTTGTTGCATGCCTCCAGCCATACTTTCTGCTACACAGCATTCATGCAGGTGTTGGTGACCTCCTTCCAAGCCGTGCAGATGTTTACATTGGCCTTCATAATGTTGAACAACCTCCAGAAGTCCCTAATTGACTACACATTGGGACCGTCTGTTGCCTTGACAAGGTACCTGTGGGTCCGTCGCACGTACGATGCCTTAAAATTCGCTATAACCCCCTGGTTCGGCGGTTGCAAAAGGGAAGTCATGTTAGGAGGAAGGAACACCACCTCGACAGGTAGTGAAGTCCAGAGGCTTTCAAGGTTGTCTGGTTGGCTGGGAGCATTGTCTACAAGCAACACCGCTTTAGGTTCAAGATTGTTTACCTCACAGTAACGCTTCACAGCAGAGGAAAAACTTCAAACATACCACTGTTGAAAAGTGTCCATTGTCACCCAGGCCTTCTTATTGGACTTCCACATGACAGGCAGCTTTTCATTTGAAAACCTCTTCATCACTCGTGGATTTTCCAAATGGTAGATGAGCATATGTTTCAGCTTAAAATTTCCCGATGCATTACCACCCAAAAGCAACATAAGGCGATCCTTGGCGGCCTTGAATCCTGATGTATGCGACTCTTCACGGGAAATGAATGTGCAAAACGGCATGCGCTTCCAAAACAGCCCAGTCTCGTCCACATTGAAAACGATCTGAGGAGGGTAGTTATCATGCTCAATGATCGCTTTGAGCTTGTTGGGATATTCACAGGCTGCCTGGCCATCAGCGTTTGCAGATTCACCACAAGTGTGGATGCTGTGAAGGTTACTGTGACACTTGACCCTATCAAACCAACCTCTACTGGTCGAAAAAGTCTCTGTTGATGGTCCCTTGCCTCCTTGTATCTGCGGTTGAGTAAAGATACCCATTACCTTCTCCATGGTTATCAGCTGGCTTAAAGGCATATGGTGCTGATTTTGGTCTTCCACCCATATGCCTAACCTGCTCTCCATCTTTTCCAACAAACTGCTCCTTGATCGAGTTAACTTTGTTGCAGTTGTGGAAGTGGTGGACTGGACAGTAGCTTGTATCTTGTCTGCATTCTTGAAAATCGTTTTAATAGTGGATGCAGCCAAGCGTAATAAATGACCCACATCTACTTGACACATCCACCCGACGCTCACCCGACTCAACCCACTGTATCACATTTTAACATTCAAAGTTATACTATTTCTTGACACTTTTGCTACAGTTTCCAGCGCTCTCACTTTCATGACTTTTTTCAGACATTATTGTTCTAATATGCTCAAGAAACATATGAAATCAAATGGAAGATCAAGAAGGAGCCCGAAGAAGTAAAGAGCAAAGATGGAGTCATCAGGAGGAATGAATCCAAAACCGATGATCTTGGCTCCGTATAAACAAGCCACCCATTGGCTCAGCACGCGTTGCTCTCATCAGTTGAGCATCTGCAAGGGAAGATGGGGGAAGGGGATACATTTCCTCAGGCATGCATCATAACTTTTGCATCGCTTTATGGATTTTATTCATTAAAATTTTTTAATATATATTTTTGCTACTACAATGAGTGCCATAACAAATCAGCATTCTGCTGGGTTGCGCTAAGCGGGGTATTGCAGTACTGTATAAAACAAAATAAAACTGTAGAATTTAAATACTGCAATAATTAAATAATGTACTATTGTATGAAAATACTGTTGCGGTATTCGCGCCCGCCGGCGTGCGAACGGCCACGTAACTCGAATCGCGGCACGTCGCCCACCGGACGGACAATCCCGTCGTGACCCTCTCGGCCTAACGCCGGGAACTAGTCACGGGTGGGCCTTTCGGCCTCACCACGATCGTGCCAATAGGCCCCCCGCGTGGGATAGGGTTGCTCGCCAAATTCGACCTACCTAAGTACCCACACGGAGGGTAGACCGGGCGATCGCACGTCGCCGCAGGTCGACTTCGGACACGGGCCACTTTAAGCGACCCGTTCCGTACTATCGGGATAACCGAGCGGTGTTATCGTCAACCTGGACGGTTCGATTAATTATCGGGCGTTTTAGCCCACGACCAACCCTTTACGTGAAGTAAGATGGAGATTCAATTAGAGAAAAGACGAAGCGAAACGGGAGAAACAGTTCAACATAGAGCACATTTATTTCGCGATGGCACACGGATAGCACACATATACAATTATACACCAAAAGCAAATGTAAAAGAAGAAGAAACACACAATAATGCACAAAAAGCAAATGTAAAAGCAAAACACAATGCAGATCTACCACCGACTACCGAGCACACGGCAACACTTATACAGTTTTACTTCACAGACGGCGCCGACAACACATATACTCAAAGCAAAAGAAAAAGGGACCACCCTCCACTATGAGGGGGGCAGACGGGCCTGGGGTCGAGACCGCGTCGAGCCTACCCGTCTGGTGATGAGCCGCAAAATGGCGGTGGCGCCCCGAGTCCGCGGGCCTCGCGGACATTGTCTGGAATGGGGTGGGAACAGGGCCCCCTTCTCGCACTATCTCAGCGCGGGGGGAAACAGGAGGGGGTTGTTGATGCTCGGGGGGATGAGGATATCTCGCTGGTTCGGGTCCCGCGACAAGCGTCTCCACCGCGACCTCGGTCGCGTTATCGGCCTCCCCTCTCCGCAGCTCCCCGACTCTGACACGAGCGCCCCCTCGACTGCCGCCGCCGCCACCTCTCCAACTCTCCCACTCTCCACAGCTCCGTCCAACTGCTTTCTCCGACTCTTCTCTTGACTGGCTCTTCCCAACTCAACTCTCCGACTCTTCCCAACTCAACTTCTTCTTCTTCTTCTTCTTCTTCTTCTTCTTCTTCTTCTTCTTCTTCTTCTTCTTCTTCTTCTTCTTCTTCTTCCCAACTCAACTTGACTCGACTCGTCCCAACTCAACTCAACTGCCGGCGAGCGAACGCGGCCCTTTATAGCCCCCGGGGCCTCGCTCCTTCACCTTCGACCCTTTACCTCTGGCTGGCTCCCCATTGGACAGAGGGAAAGTGGGCGTGAATGCTTTTTGATCCATGAATCTGCATATAGCGATATTACTCCGACGCACCTGGAGGCGGGGCCAAATCGCCCCATGCTCGCTGATAGGACGGAACAGAAGTGGGCGTGAGTCGTTTTTGATCCGTTTTCTTCGGAAAGGCTGGTGTTTCTGCACCCGCTGCTCGGTGCGCGCCCTGCACGAGTCCAGTATCGGTGCCCACAAGCGGCGCGGGAATGACGGTGATGCGATGGTTGCGAGAGCGAGATGTGACGGCAAGGGTCGTGGCTGTTGGCGTTGTTGTTGTCGTGAAGCGGCGTTGCGGCTGGTGGTTGTTGTGTGATGGCTGTTGAGACGTGGTTGGTGGTGGTAGTAATGGTAGTCATGGCGGCTGGTCCAAAATAAAGATAGTAAAAGAAAAACGGCTATCTAGAGGGGTCGCAGCCCGAATGAATGACATTTATTCCCTCTAAACAACGGGTTTGGGCCTAACTACACATATACTTACAGAGATATCTCACCTAAGGGACCTGAATGGTGGTTTGCGAATGTCGTCAACCACAACAATACTATAGAATTTAAATGCTGCAGTATAGTATTTAGATGCTGTTGTGTAGTCTATAACCCGACTCTGGGCTGGCAGGATGGCATCGGCCCTAGAAGTATGCACACTCATCTCTAAGCTGTAGAGCCTGGGTTTGAATTCAGACCCAGTTATGAACTATCATTCCGATGTTTCACAGGCAGGGTGATTCATCAATGTGTGTTCCGTTCCTCAGATGGACGTTAAACTACATGTTGTTCCTACCGGCATTCAGTGGTGGATTTTAAAGATCCCGTGGTATCGTTTGCGAAGAATAGGTGAACTGTGGACAGCCATTTCCTGAAAGACTTGGATCAAGCTTCCCCTGGCCAATCCCACCAGAATGTGGGAATAATTGTGGCCGTTAAAGGAGAAGCAGTATGTAACCAGACTCGGTGGCGTAATGATTGGAGAATGTTTAAAATGGGATGTGCTGCTTCCTTGCTTGACGCTCAGCATTTAAAAGAATAGAGCACGGGCAAACAACGCTGGGAAGGCAATGGCAAACCACCCAGCAATCGGTATTTAAACACTTGTCAGGAAATTGCTTGAGCAGCACCAACATTCTGGGAAAAGTATGGTACAATACATCAAAACAAAAAGTACAGTTCCAGTATATATATACTATAGAATTTACATACTGTGGTCACCTCATAATTTGAGGGTGAATTCTTTGTTTTACATTGATCTAGGGCTGGTGAAGTGACAGCCACAGTCGACATCTGTGTGTTTGAACATGAGTTACAAGGGCACAGGTTGACAAAGGCTGTACATAAAAGACAAGCATTGTATATTTGTCCTTTGTCTACACAGGTCAGCTCAGGTGTCACCTCCCCATCCAGGAGGTTGGCTGCCATGGATTCCGAAGCCTTTCAATGCTCGCCTGCAACCATAGTCTGACTTCAGGCCAGACATCCTAATATGTGGGGGTGTTCAAAAATTGACAAATTAATTACCACAATTGGTAGGCCAAGAGACACCGTGTTTTTTTTTATTTTCTTTTGTTTTATATTTTAAGGAGAAGCTTAACTTGCTTTTTTTTTTTTGCAAAATAAATTAAACATTTGCACATCTTGGAATATTGTATTTTGTTTTTATAACCTTTTGTTGTGTGCCCCTCGTAGCTTACATCCACTTTTGTTTGAGTCAGAATCGGTATATTGTAAAGTCAAACTGAGGATCCGCTGAGGCTTTTAATGATTTTGTGCCTGCTCTTTACATTGAGTTCCTCAGACGATAGAAACTCAAGTGGGAATATCGAACGATTTCAACCAAAGGATGCATATGTGCTGAGTCATTCTTATGTTCCTGTTACGTTTGAAGTCTTCTCTGTGGTTTGGAGCCTTTTTTACTGAAACTTTCTCTTAGGATTGAGCACTTCACCAACTTCATTATGGGTGTAACATTTCAGGTCCAACTGTTTCTCCTTTCCATACTGCGAGATTTGAATGGTTCTTACTTGTGACTTCAGGACACACGGTAAGCATTGGCATGGTGGCTCAGTTCATGGTTCCTTGCTGTTCTACAGGAATATCCCCTGTGTTATTATTATTATTATTGTTATTATTGTCATTATACTGTTATAATTGGATGGAATTGACAGATTAATTTTGGTTGTAATAATTTTGATGAAAAAGCAAACTGGGATGACATTGAGCCTGGATTCAGGATTGGAAGAAGATGTATCAACAATCTAAGGCAGTGGTTTTCAAACTTTTTTTTAGTGGCGACCCAATTTCAGAACCTCTCGACATCGCGCGACCCAAAAGATTCAAAACCCAATTCATAATATATAAGATAAGATTTCAAATGACACAATAACATTTACTCTTTACTTTATTCACCATCGTCATGTTTTCATGGACAAGTAAACGGAGAATAGCCGACAGTATCCAAATGGAACAGTTGAATGTTTCAGACGTTTAGTCCGAATGACATTTAGATAAATCAGTGAGAAGGATGAGCCTGTTTTTCAGAAACCAACTTCTCTATTCGTGGAGAAGTAGATGACAATGCCAGGATCATATCATGCTCCATTTCTAGGCGATTTCTGTACTTTGTTTTAATCATCACCATGGTGGAGAATGACTGCTCACAAAAGTATGATGAAGGATATGGCTTGAGAACCTTAATGGCGCGCCGTGACAGCGCCGGGTACGACGGCAGCATTTTGCACCAGAATGTCGACAACGAATTCGTCCGCGCAAGAGCCTGCGCTCCTGAATCCTGCTGGAGCCTGTACAAGCTCTTCCTGTGCTGTATCATCTTCATCAGCAATTGAGTCCAGTGGAGCCGTGAAAGGGTCTCAAACCACAGAAAAGGACTGCACATCCAGCTCAGGGAAATAGTGCTCGAACTGTTCAATGAGCGACCGAAGGTGACGTGCTATCTCCCCAGAAAGACTGTCGAGCTCAGTATCATCGTACTGGCAGGTCATTAGATGCTCCACCAGAAGGTGGAAAAGGCTGAAGCGCTTAACAGCTGCTTTGTCTGCCAGTAATTTTAGAGTCGCCACAAATCCGCTCATTTTGTCGTGAAAAATCATGAGGTTGGCGTCTTTGCCTTGGAGGGAGCGGTTGAGGACATTGAGACGTTCAAAGATGTCAACGAGATAGCACAGTTCTGACAGTCAAGAGTCTGACTCAAGCAACGATACCCATGCCGTTTTCCCTTGTGTGCGTAGGAACTCCTTCAGTTCATCTTTGAGCTCATAAACGCGCAGAAGAAGGTTTTCTCGAGATAACCATCTGACTTGAGTGTGGAATAGTACATTCTTATGGTCGGCGTCCATCTCCTGGCAGAATAGCCTGAATAACCTCGTGTTGAGGGCGCTCGATTTGATGTGATTCAACATTTTTATGACTTCTGAGAGCACGCTCTGCAAGGTTTCTGGCAAAGTACGAGAGGCGAGCGCTTCTCGGTGAATCATGCAGTCTACCATGGAGGTCTGAGGAGCCACCTCAAGCAATTTAGCCTTGAATGCAGAATGCACTTCTAACATTGCTGGCGCACCTTCGGTTGTTGAACCGAGCAACTTTCCGAAGTCCAGATCATGGTCATGATAAAACTGCTCTACTTTCCCAAAAATGTCCTCGCCTTTGGTGGTGGCCTCCAATGGTTTGATGAGCAGAGGCTCATCGACAAAGTTATCAGCCTTGATGAAGCAAACCCAGGCGATGAATTGTGCATACGATGCGATATCAGTGGACTCGTCCAACTGTATGGCGTGCCACGGCGATTCCTTGATCTTATGTACGACCTGAGCCGTTACGTCCAGACTCATATCTTCAATTCTGCGTTGAATGGTGTTGTCAGAGAGGGGTATAACTGCCAGTTTCTTCGCCGCTCCCTCCCCAACCATCAGAGATACCATGTCCTTTGCACATGGCAGCACGAGTTCTTCCGCAATGGAGTGAGGCTTTTTAGTCTTGGCAACATGGAGCGACACTCTATACGAGGCCGCTAATGCCCGAGAATTGGTCTAATGGCATGTACCCTCTCTGTCAAGACGCGTATTCTTGAGTGCAAGAAGTTTCCTCTCAAAGAACGCTCTCTCCTTATCCTGATAAGGCGCATGTTTTGTAGTCAAATGCCTCTGCAACTTATTTTGTTTCATAGACTCCGTAGAAAGCACTTCAAAACAAATCACACACTGAGGACTCTGTACCCCACTTTTATCCACCACGTAGTAAAATCCAAGGTCCAGAAATTTATCCTGGTAAGAACGTTCTCGATATTTGCTGGTGGCCGGTGCTGCCATCACAAATAAGGTCTCGAGTCGTACGTGGAGACGTGAATAGATGGTAATGATAGAGTCAGAGTCTGAGTCTGAGAGGCCGTGGATCAAACCACTAATTTCCCGCCAAAATGAACCGCCCTTCAGCGAGCCCGCGCATCGGCTGGATCCCATTCCAAGCGTCTTGTTGCACCGGTTCCCATACTTTGAACGAACTGTTTATATTACATCCCGTAAAAGCGAACACCAATCGAAAATAGACAATTTTTTTTCACTGCAAGTGGATGCCTGCGACCCCACGAAATTTGCTCGGCGATCCCATTTGGGGTCACGCCCCAGGGTTTGAAAAACCAAGATCTAAGGTATGCTGACCATACCACTCTGTCGGTAGAAAGTAACGAGGACTTGATGAAACTGCTGCAGACAGTGAAGAAGGAAAGTGAAAAATCCAGTCTTTATTTAAACCTAAAAAAAAACTGGTCTTTTCGACTGAGAAGATCGTCGTGTTCAGATTGGGAGACGATCGACACATGGAAAGTTTCATCTTCATGGGTTTAAATATTGAAGTGGGTAGAGAATGTGGAGGATTAAATTAACATGTTTTGTGTTGGGGAGAACAGCAATGTCAGGATTCACAAAGATCTGGAAAGACAAAGATGTGATAATACAAACCAAGGGGGAGGATGGTGAATTCTACCACATTTCCAAGGGGAGGATACAAACCAAGAGGAGGATGGTGATTCACTTACCTTGGCAGTGATATTCATGTCTCTGCTGACTGTGAGCCAGAGGTCAACAGACGTCTGGGTCGGGTCTGGGGAGTCATGGATTCACTGGATCATGAGGTGTGGCACTGCCAGTACCTGTGCGGGAGGACGAAAGTCCGAGTCTTCGGGTCCTTGGTGCTTCCAGTCTTGCTCTATGGATGTGAGACTTGGACTCTGACCAAGGATCTGTGATGGAGACTTAATTCCTTCGGTACCAGGTCTCTTCGGAGAATCCTTGGCTATCGCTGGTTGGATTTTGTGTCCAACGAGCGGTTGCTGAGAGAGACTCAAATGAGATTTGTAACCTGCATAGTGCGTGAGCATCAGCTGCGGCTGTATGGACATGTGGCTCGTTTTCCTGACCCTGATCCTGCTCACCAGATTCTCTCAGCCAATGGACTGACCACGTGCCTCGTGGTTGCAGCAGGTTGATCAGCATCTCAAGGAGATTGGGATTCCAACATTGTATCTGATGGCCAGAAATATCGACAGACAATGGGATACATCATTCATGTGTAAAAGACTCATAAGCACCTTTATTAACAAAAGATCTTCGTGGCCTAGCTGGCGACCTACAGGCCTTCAGAAAGTATTCACACCCCTTGACTTTTCACATTTTGTTGTGTTACAGCCTGAATTTAAAATGGATCAAATGGAGATTGTTTTTTTTTTTATCACTGATCTACACAAAATTCCCCATTTTTACAAAGTGAAAACACGTTTTTAGAAATTTTTATAAATTAATTTAAAATGAAGTGCAGAAATATCAAATTTACATAAGTACTCAGCCCCCTGAGTCCATACTTTGTAGAAGTGCCTTCGGCAGCAATTGCAGCTTTGAGTCTTCTTGGGTGTGTCTGTATATTTGCACATCTGGATTTGGGGATTTTCTCCCATTCTTCCCTGCAGATTTGCTCAAGTTCTGTCAAGTTGGATGGGGAACATCGGAGAACAGCAATCTTCAAGTCTTTCCACAGATTCTCAATGGGATTCAAGGCTGGGCTTTGGCTGGGCCACACAAGGACTTTCACATTCTTGTTCTAAAGCCATTCCATTGGTGATTTAGCTGGATGATTAGGGTCATTGTCCTGTTTGAACGTAAATCTTCACTGCAGTTTAAGGTCTTTTGCACTCTGAAGCAGGTTCTCCTCAAGGATTTGCCTGTATTTGGCTCCATTCATTGTTCCCTCTATCCTTACAAGTCTCCCAGTCTCTGCCACTGAAAAGCATCACCATAGCATGATGCTGCCACCACCACGTTTCACAGTTAGGGATGGTGTTAGACGGGTGATGAGCTGTGCTCGGTTTCCACCAAACATTATCGCTTTGCATTCGGGCCATAGAGTTCAGTTTTTATCTCATTAGACCACAGAATATTTTTGCCTCATTCTCTCAGAGTCTTTCACATGCCTTTTTGCAAACTCCAGATGTACTGTCATGTACCTTTTTCTCAGGAGTGGCTTCTGTCTGGTCACTCTCACATAAAGCCCCAATTTGTGAAGTGCTGCAGAGATATAGAGATGTAGAAGAGATAAAGAGGGTTTTCCAGAGATTCGGAGAGATCATTGATGAAGATTAGGAATAAGATGGGGCTTAGAACACTGCCTTGGGGTACTCCAGCCTTGACAGGGAGAGGAGATGAAAGGGTTCCGTTGAGAGCCACACATTGGCTGTGAGAGTGGACAAAGTCAGTAAGCCATGTGTGGAGTTGGCCTTGGATGCCATAGGCAGACAGTTTTGAGAGCAAGGCAGGATGCCTGAATGTATCAAAAGCTCGAAATATGTCCAGAGAGACGGTCCTCATCTCATGTCTGATATTGATAGTGGGGGATCTTAGTGCACAAAACCAACCCAAGTGTGCACATCCGGATAAAAGTGTGAATTTTGGCACACAAGTAGTTTAAACCTTGACAATCAAAAAAAATTGATGGAAGCACTTTGACACACCCCCTTTATGGCCGCCATCTTGGATTTCAAAATGGCCACCATCGAAAACCTATTTTATTCTATATCTCCGAAACTAAACCAGCTCAAGAGTTCATTTCAGTGGCTACACCCACATTTATGGGGTCTAGGAATCAATATGGACTTTGTTGAGAATGATTTCAGATGCATGATTAATCCACATTTTGTCTTTTGCTTTCGCCGATTCAATCCTGTCTCTCCCTGGTCTGACTGGCTTGTTGGTCTTTTTGAGAATAACATCATTGTTAGCATCAAACTCTGCAGGTGGCACAATAGTGTAGAAGTCTAGCAATCGGGATCTCTGAGACTTGTCCACTTTGCTTATGTCCAGAGGTTCCATGACAACATCTGGGTTTTCATTTGAAACATGATTGGTCAACGTAATCAGAGTGCAATGGAACTCAACTTTTGACAAGTTGGATTGCTTGTGCTGATCAATATTGTCCATGTCCCCAGTTGTGAACACATTCTGTCTTATGTCACTTGGAATCACTACTCCATTAGTCCTGATTTGTTCACTTACTGCAGCAGCAAGACATTTTCTGACCTGCTGCTCTCTAATGTAGGTGATTGCTAGGCCAAGCTTCTCAAATACGTGAATCAGATGCTTAAATTTGCCCTCGACGTGAAGTTTCAATCCAACGTACAGGGGGAAGGGCGTTTCACGTTCCTTGCTATGTCGCATCATCTGTGCCCCAGCTCGTGTTCGCTTTGCAGTATTGAAAATCATCAGCTGAGACAGAGTACATGCAACACATGATCTTTGCTGATTAAGATCTGGTTCATTGTTGTTGACATCAGTCTGACTAGTACCAGTAGGACCTTGAAGCACCACATTCATGAAAGCTAATAAAGATTCTGGGATTGGTGACCTCAAACAGTCAGGATAGAAGTGTCCATCGAATGGCTTCTGTTCAAACAAAATCTGCTTGTGCAAGAACAAGGCAGTTTGAACAATCATGCGAGCTTCATTGTTGCCCACTTCGTTTTGAATTTTCAGTTCAGTCTCAATAGCCGTCCCAGCAGTTTTCTTTGAACACAACATAGACGCACGACCCCTTCCTTGACTGGCTTCAATTATTTCTGGCTCAATTTTCAATAGCTTCTCTTTGAACCTAGTGGAGTGAATGCTTTTGGGGTCAACAATTCTGCCAAGGTCCTTCATTTTAGTGGTGTATTTCTTTCTGTATTTTCTGTATTTCTTTCTGTATTTTATTTCTGTATTTTAGTGGTATATGCAGTGGTGTAGTGGTGAACTTTCAGTTCGTTCAAAGGGAAAACACGCTTTGATTCAACAATATATGTCACCAACTCTGCAACAACAAGTGGATTAAAAGAATGTTCACATTCAGACTGTGTTGCAGATTCAGCTCGCTCCACTGATCGTGCAGCATTTTCAAGTCTGACATAACAAGTTCGGTGGTAATAGGCGTCCATTGCATGCAAATCTGAAGCTGTGGCTAGTTTGGCCAAGAGTTCTGTATTTCTGGTTTTTGTTGCCCAAGATTTGAGAGTTGAGTCGACAGCATCTGTTGAAGCTTTGTGTAGTCTCTCCCCCTCAATATTCTGTCTACACAGAATGCATTCCGGTTCAACATGACTAACAGTTGCAGTGACCATTGACCTAGTCTTTTTAGGGCTCTGCACCTCAACCTGTGCCTCAGAAGTTCTTTTCAGTTTGAGTTCAGCACGCTTCACCATCATTTGATTATAGTTCGTTCTGCAGCTTTTGTGAAACCCAGCTTTGTTAGACAGCATGTTGGAGGCCTTTAGCACTTCCATACCCTTTGGCAGTGCATTCACATTTTTGAGATCATATAAGTCCTTTTCCAATGTCTCATATGAAGTATGAAATCACTTCTGATTGGCAGGGCATCGAACGTCCTCATCAGTCTCTTGCTGACACAAGCAGCACAACTTCCAGTTCAAGGACCCTTTAGATGCAGCTTCCATTATGTACTACCTTTACTTTTCAGCGGAAAACTGTACTTTACACCATGACCAAAGCCCTGAAAAATATAAAATGAAGACATCTTGGTTAATTCCGAGATGATGACAAAACTGAATGTGTTAGACTTCCTAATATTGTATTTATATAAAATTCCTTGAGCTGAGAAATATGGGTACAGACACCAGATTGAATATTCAGCTTGTTTGGTTTTTGAGATATTACTGATTGTACTTTGCAAATGCAGCCATTTTGAATTTTTAAGAAAGTCAATGTGACTATCAGCAGAGTTCTTTAAAATTTACATAATTATATTCTTGGATTCAATTAATATGAATGATACCAAATTTATCCTCCTAACCTGTTCGGTGATCAAGATAAGATAAGCGAATTGCTCAGGCTTTGAGATGTGATTGTATTATGTTGCTAATGGCAGCCTTTTTTTTTTTTTTTTTAGAAATTCAATACAGCTGCCATCTGAGATATTTAAAATTGACTTCATCACATTCCTGGACCCAACAAATATGGGTGTAGACACCAATTTTATCTTCCTAGCTTGTTTGGTTATCAAGATATCATTAAAAGTTCGTCGTGAATGGCGGCCATTTTGAATTTTCGACTTATTCAAGATGGCTGCCACCTGAGCCCTTTCAGAGTTAGTCCATATGATTCCTAGACCCCATAAATGTGGGTGTAGCCACTGAAATGAACTCTCTTGCTGGTTTAGTTTCGGAGATATAGAATAAAATAGGTTTTCGATGGCGGCCAACTTGAAATCCAAGATGGCAGCCATAAAAGGGGTGTGTCAAAGTGCTTCCATCAATTTTTTTGATTGTCAAGATCTAAACTACTTGTGTGCCAAAATTCACGCTTTTATTCGGATGTGCACACTTCTACACTAAGATCCCCCACTATGAGGGCCTCTACCATTTTTGGTCGAGTCGAAGCAGCATGTCCATGGTGGAATCCGAATTGATGACGTGAGATGAGGCTGTTGGAGAAAAGGAATAGTTTTATGTCAACTGTGATGATGGATTCCATGACTGATGATTGGAAGTAAGCCAATTGGTCTGTTGTTAAAGGGATGCATTTTTCACCTTTTAATATAATGCTGTGATTTTGGCTTATTTCAAAACAGATGGAAGATGACATATGGTAAATGACAGTGTGAAAAGGGCAGAGAGAGGATGTGCAAGAGCATCAGAGCAGACTTTCACGACACGTGAGCTGATGCTGTTCGGTCCAGTTTCAGAGTCAGAGTTGAGGGTTGCCAGAAACTTTTCCACCTTTTCAGATGGAAAAGACAGTTCAGGAGTATTTGGGTATGAGTGAGAAGGGTGGGCACAGATAGGGAGGGGTGAGGGATACAAGATTTTGAAGGAAACACTGAATTGAGGCATTCGGCCTTCTCGGAAGTGGAGTCGGCTGTGGTGCCATTTGAAGTGAGGGAAGGGATGGAAGGGAAGCATACACCAGAGATGGACTTGACATGTTTTAGAGGAGGGAGACAAGCTTGAAGATTCATTCTTGAGATTAGACAGATGTTGCTGTCTGGCTCTCCTGAGAGTGGACACACATTTGTTACGGGCTTTGTGAAATGGTCTGAGGTCGCCTTCGGTCAGACTTCCCTCCCAGGAGGAGAATACAAGTTATTTTAAAGGAACAGTCTCATCACAGGATTCAGAGTACCAAGAGCAGGAGGATGGGTAAGATAATTGAAGACGAGTTGGGATGAATCTGTGCATGAGAGAGAGAGAGAGAGGGAGAGAGAGGGAGAGAGAGGGAGAGAGAGAGAGAGAGAGAGGGAGAGAGAGGGAGAGAGAGGGAGAGGGAGAGAGAGGGAGAGGGAGGGAGAGTGAGGGAGAGAGAGGGAGAAAGAGGGAGAAAGAGGGAGAGAGAGGGAGAGAGAGGGAGAGAGGGGGGAGAGGGGGAGAGAGAGAGAGGGAGAGGGAGAAGAGAAGAGAAGAGAAGAGAAGAGAATAGAGCGGGTTTCCAAAGAAGAATTTCCTGGCTGAATGAATATATGGATGTAGACCAGTCCGAAGTAAAAATAAAAAATACTGCGAACACGCGAATATAGAAGTAAGTCACATTTTATAAACCACAAATATGCCAGATCTGCTATATTGAATCCGCAAATGTCGGGGTTCCACAATGTTAGATTTTTTTTTAAAGTTGATTGCCCCAGTCATGGACTGAGTCCTCATCAAGGCCAGCCCTTAAATATAGGAAGTGCATATATAGAAAAGTGAAGAAAGAGAGAATAGTGTAAGAGTTTTTGAGGAAGTAAAAAAAAATCTACTTTTTGAAAAGGTGAATGTCGCAAGTGTTTGGAAAGACATGAGAAGGTAAAGAGCTCCAGTGTTTGGCAGTGAGGGGGGAGAAACAAACATCATAATGGACCACCCTTGTGGTGCCAATAGCCACACGATAATCATGTGATGTATTGGCCTCTCGAGAATTCTGTGGTCTCGCTAATGGCGGAGGTATACAAGGAGGAAGTTCTTGGTTGCAGAAACCAGAGTAATATCTATAGAAAAGAGAAAGAGAGCCAACATTGCGTGTAATTAGAGTGGGTCATGTTTTGAGGTCAGATTGAGAGAGTTGGTAAATCGGATTACTTTGGATTCAATTCTGTTCAGCAAGTATGTGAAGCTCGATTCTCTCCAGATGTGAGAGCAGTGCTCTATACAAGGCTGAATCAATCTTTTATATCGTTGAAGCAACTGTTCAGAGGAGATCTGAATCTTCAACATCTGAACAGGACTCCTGGTTTCTTAGAGGCAGATTTGCGTAATGTGTGGATTCCAGGATAAATTTGATGTTAAGGCCATAATACCTAGTAGTAGAAAATTAAAAAAATATATCGATGATAAATGTGGAGCTTTAAAAGGAGATTGGAGAGTTGAGAGGAGTTTTGGAGACAGAGACAGAGACAGAGACAGAGACAGAGGAGAGGAGGAGATTGGGACCATACTCTGTGCAGAACGTTGGTGCTGCTGCAGCAGTCTCCTTGGCTATTGAGCACAATCCTGGACGGGTCTCCACTCCGATACAGAGACAGACAGACATGGGAAGAAATTGAGTTTTAGATACATTAAACTTAACTTGATTACATTTGCCCCAAAGGGGAAATGTTGTCCAAATCCGCATTTAAAGAGGTGGCTGTGATGAAACGAGATGTACATCAGGTGAGGGAAGATGGAGTGGAGCAGATGTGAAAAAACATGGAGGAATGTAATGTTGAGTCATCAGCAGGAGTGGATTTGCATAGTTGTAGAATAAAGAAGGTCATTGATAAAAAGAAGGAAGCGTGTTGGAGATAGGACAGTTCTGCCAAGTTTGATGGAGATCATCGATGGACTGCAGTCTTCAAGTCTTGCCATAAATGTTCAATTGGGTTAAAGTCAGGCTTTTCACTGGGCCACTCAAGAACGTTTATTTTCTTCTTCTGAAGCCACTCCAGTGTGGCTTTCGCTCTGTGCTTCGGATCATTGTGCTGCTGAAATGTGAATCTCCTACCCAGTTTCAGATTCATGGCTGACTCAAGCAGGTTATCATCAAGGATTCTCCTTTACTTTACACCCTCCATTGTCTCTTCTATCCTGGCAAGCTTGCAAATCCCTGCTGATGAAAATCAGTCCCAAAACATGATGCTGCCACCACCATGTTTGACAGGAGGGATGTTGTTGCCTGGGTGATGTACAGTGTTAGGCTTGCACCAGATGTTACACTTTGAATTTGGACCAAAAAGTTCAATGTTTGTCTTGTCTGACCACAAAACCTTTCTTCACATGCCTGTAGTATCATTAAATTCTTTATAGCAAATTCCATATGAGGTTTTAGATGCATTTTTTTTTTAGCAATGGCTTCTTTGTTGCCACCTGTCCATAGAGGCCAGCTTTGTGAAAGGAATGGGATATTGTTCATTAATGATTGCTGACCCCCATCTCAAACATAGAGCCTTGCAGATCTTTCAGTCATTGTTGGATTTGCAGTGACATCCTGAACCAGTTTCCTGCTTGCCCAACTGCTGAGTTTGGATGGGTGACCTGATCTGGGCCAAGTCTGGGTGGTATAATATGTCTTACACTTCTTAATGATGGATTTCACCATACTCAAAGGGAAAATGAGTGACTTTAAAATCTTCTTCTAACCCTTTCCTGAATGGAACTTCTCCACCACTTTATTTCTGACTTCTTTAGAAAGCTCCTTGGTCTTCATGTTTGCCTTTTTGGTTGACTAAGTGAGTTGTACCTCAAAAAACTTCTTAGATAAGTGGAGCAGTTTGATTTTTTGAGTTAAACCACTGATTACATACAGGTGAAACCTATTACACTTATTTTGTAACTTTTCAAACAAATAATTTGCTCCTGAAGTGATTGAGCGTTAATTGGGCAAAGGGGTTGAATAGTTGGGCAACTGAGAATCATCTGATTTTATCTGTTAATTCAACTTCTTCACATTTTAACGACATTTTTTAGCTTTGTCACTTTGGAGTAGTTTGTGAAGACTCTATATCGAGTTTGATTTGAAAGCTTCATGAAATAAGCTCAGGTGGCATCAAAATGTCAAAACTTTGGAGGGGTGAATACTTTTGTAGGTCACTGTGTATACTGTCGCAGTGCTGGTGGTCCAGGTTAAACCCCTGACCCCAAATTGTGCTGACGGGCACTGAACACCGCCAGCCTGGATAGCCGAGCGGTTCCTTTCATAGGAGGCGGACGCATTGATCCTTGGAGATTATAAGGCGTGTGGGAGGGGTGGAGCTCAATGGTGGAGCGACGGAGGTATGGGGAAGCACAGCACAGGGGGGTTTATACTCGAACCCCATGACAAATACACGGACACAGCAACTTAAAATGAACATGGTATTTAATGACAATATATATTGTTACGGTTGTGGAAATTCGCATTACACCATAAAGAGCCCTCAGGTGAGATATCTTGATAAGTCCATGTGTAGTTAGCCCAAACCCGTTGTATAGAGGGAATTTATGTGATCCATCTGGGCTGTGACGCTTTGAGTTAGCCATTTTTCTGTTCTATCTTTTATTTCAAACAAACAGCATCTCAACAACCACGCCATCCCCACCACAGCGCCAACCACACTACAACCACGCCACCTCCACCACCTACGCTACCACATCTTCGCCACTCGCCATTCAATAAGCCCCATGCGGTCACGATCTCCGCGGAAGAACAAAAACCACCAACAATGCTCGGGGGTTTTTCCCGCCTGTTTCTCCCGTCTAAATTCTCCGCGCTCGGTGTGGTGGAAGTGCTATTCGAGCCGGGGGTCAAAGGTGAGAAAAGGTGGGGGCCTCTTTTTGGGGGAATAATTCCCTGGCCCTGAGCCAAAACTGACTCCCCCGGCCCCTGCACGGGGCGGGGTGGAGGGAGAGCGAGAGGGCACGTCCCCCTTCGGGAGGCTTCTCCAAGAAGCTCGAATGGAGGCAGGGCCGAAAACGGGGCGGAGCAAAGGGCGGAGCCCCGCGCTACAAAAGGCGGACAGCACGGACCTTGAGTAGTCTTCGAGGCTTCCTGTCTCCTAGTCTTCGAAGCTTCCTGTCTCCTTGCCTTCGAGAGTTCCTGTGTTCTTCGGGTTGTTTGAGCTTCTGGGCTGGACGTCGTCTTCTTGGCGCTGCTTGTCTTGTCGGGGGAAGAGCTCCTGCGCTCGCGGCTAGGCGAGCGGCCTGTCAATGGAGGCACGGATGGGAGACGCGACAGCGCCGGTTGTGAGGTGGACCTGCGCGTCCGGACGAGGAGTGCCAGAGAGGGATTACCGGCCGCGAGAGAGGTCGGGGCCAGGCGGGACCACGCTGACGGTCGTGGGAGAGGGACTCACCAGCCACGAAAAGGGAAGTTGCGACTTCTTTTCTTTTTCTTTGGGGTTTTGTGTAAATGTCTGTGGGTGGCGCCAGTCTTGCTCAAGTCGTATTATTTTAATTGTTGCCGTGTGTCGGTCTTAGTCGGTAGTATCTCTCTGTTACTGTTTCTTTCTGTGCTTGAATACGTGCCTTTTATTATTGTTGCTGTGACTGAATATACGTGCTTGCTTTGTGTCTGTGTGTGTAAATGAAATGCTTGCTTGTTGAACTGTTCCCGCTCTGCTTCATCTCCTTTCTTTTTATTGACTCTCCATCCTGCATCGCGTAAGAGATTGGTAGTGGGTGTAAGTTCCCGGTAACTAATCTGAACCGTCGAGGTCAACGACAACTCTGCTCAGTTATCTTTGCAGTACGGAACAAACCGCTTAAGCGGTTCGTGTCCGAAGTCGACCTGCGGCGAGATAGGATCGCCGGATTAACCATCCGCGTAGGTACTTAGGTAGGTCGAGTTTGGCGAACAACCTATCCTACGCGGGTGGCCGATTGGCACAATTGTGGTGAGGTCGAAAGACCCACCCGTGACTAGCACCCGGCGTTGTTCCGAGAGGGTCACGACAGAATTGTCCGTCCGGTGGGCGACGTGCCGCGATTCGAGTTACGTGGCCGATTCTCATGCCAGCGGGCGCGAATTCGCGACAATATATATATATATATATATATATATATATATATATATATATATATATATATATATATATATATATATATACATAATATTTACAAGGGTAATTATAAATATAATTATTATAAATACGTGAGGTAAATGAAACTCTAAGTCGAGGCGCCTCTACACACAGACTTAAATACAGTCAAGGGGAAATGAAACAAAAGCAAAGCAAATCCTCCCTTTATTCTGGCATGTAGCTTCGTCCAGAGATGGTCTTTTTGGAACTTGGAAGTGAGGTGCTTCATAAACCCACCCAAAAATGGCGCCAAGCTGCTCTCTCGCAGCGGTAACATTCGTCAGGCAATTCGTGAGTGGTATTCAACACCAAGGCTCAGAGACCCCGAGCAGCTGCTTCGTCTATCGCGCCTGCCGATACACTCTTTGCAGAATGGTGCCGTCCCCTTTGGTGACATGCACGAGGCTTCAAAGCCCATCTCATACAACCAGCCAAGAGTCGATGGCGAGGATCTCGCTTCACCATGCGAGCCAAATCGCCTCAGCACGAACACGAGAATCGCACAGTCTTCTTCATGCTTCGAAGGAAAGCTATTTCATCGTGCCAAGAGGAGAACAAAGTGAGATCTTTCGTCCTAGCCACATTCCTACATGACTGCAACTGCCCTCCTCACACTGACCTCATGCATCCCTCTAGACCTCTCTGTCTGATGTCACGCCAAACCCAACCATTCCACCTCCAGAGGCGTGGCTTGCTCGTACCAAACCTGGGAAGGCGGGGCCTCTCTCTCTGTTCAGCATGCCTGCCTCGCTTCTGACGTCACGCCCATCAACCATCAGCCTCGGTGGCATGACTTCGCCTGCCGTCACCCTTGGAGGCGGGGCTTCTGCCTGCTCGGCATGTTTGGCTCGCTTGTAAATGCAAAAATGTAGGAATAAGTTACAAGGGGACAATCACATACTGGGGGAACTTATTCTTAATCCCTATCTAATTAACACCGCAAAATCCCCCGTGTGTTGACATGTAACACTTAAGCTCACAGTCTCCTTACTTAATTATATCGAGATGTCTCCGACACATCCATGGACCAAACAACTCGATTCAATCCTAACCTTCCTATTTAATTCCTCCATGTACCCCCACAACTGTAACAATACATTTTTATCATATTGTTGCGGACCCAGCATCATGGGGGAACCACGAGGGAGCGGTTCCTCTCTGAACTCACCAGAAATCGCAGGCCTTTGCGCACGAATAACTTCGTGCCACGCCGGGTCGCAAATCGACCGCGAATGCCAATAACTTGACCACATGACTTAGGGTCCTCCATCGAACAACCGTTTACCAAACGACCCATGACGACGACCTTACCGGGAAATTGCACCCTCAGTACGTACTTGTGTTACTTAGGTTACCTACCGGATCAGGTGCAGCCAAGCGGAGCTGCCAAGTACATACCAGCTATTCAAAAGTTTCTTGGGGAATAATGTCCTGGCTAAACGAGGGTGCTGCCATGCTCGACCAATGGAGGAAAAGACAAAAACAAGTTGGGAACATTTCTAACAAGCACATTTATTTAAACCATCCATCCATCCATCCATCCATTGGGACCATATTCTGTGTAGAGCGTTGGTGCTGCCGAAGCAGTCTCCTTGGCTATTGGGCACAATCCTGGACAGGTCGTCACTCCGACACAGGTTACCAGCATGCTGGCACTCATTTTTGCTGACCTTGGAAGGATGACAGGCAGTCAACCCCACCTGGTATTAATTCAACATCTGATTGGGATTTCAACTCAGGGTCCGAGGATCCCAAGCCCACCACCCGAACCATTAAACCAACACCAGGCATACATTTAAATCAGGAGCGAGGAAAGCTATGTGTCACAGTAATGGGGTTTATTGAAATGTACAGCAGGGACAGCAAGGAATTTATGGGGTGCGGCAAAAGACATGCAATATTTACAAAAGAAGAAGACAGTGCAGAGTTATCCCGAATATTCTTTCTTATACAGTCTTTACTTATGCTACGACAGGGCCATCATGCACACACACACACACACACACACACACACACACACACACACACACACACAAACACACAAACCCGAGAAAAATTAGAGATAGCCCAGAGAGCCAGAAGCAGTTGAGGGTTAACAACCCTCAACTGGGTTGTTGTTGAGGCAACTGGCAATCTCTCGGTGATACTCTCCAGCTCTGTCTCCTTCAGTACTGCTGCTGCCTGGCGATATTCCCTCCTCTGAAATGTTCCGTGTTCATTCCTTTTATGAGCCCACTACGAGGGGAGGAGCCAAACATCCGATCAAAAGAGGTTCTTGTTGAAATTGAGCTCCCCTGTTGCTCCATAGCAGTCGTAGCCAGGCCCCGAAGGTGAAAAACGGCTCAGTTGCTCGCTAGCATAGCCATGTGTAACAGCTCCGACTCTCACATAGGGCCATGGTTTTTGGAGGTGCTCTCTGGACCTGAACGTGTGCTAGCCTTCATTCAAGTGTACGATTTTTAGGAAAACCCTGCGCTACCCATCGGTCCTTAAACAAGCTCCAGCTCGCGCTTCGAGTTATGCCCTGAAATATCCCGACCTTTGTCTCCTCAGTATCCCACGAGGCTGTGGTGTGTGTACGGTGAGTATGTAGCAGTTGAGACGGTTGTAGAGTAGCAGGAGCACGTTGTGGCATTTGTAACGAAGAAGGATTGTAACGTGGCATTGTGGGGAAGTGGTTGAAGCTCCTTGTCACGAGATTGTGAGTAATGGTCGTGTTTGTGATGGAAATGGAAGCGTGGGTTGTTGCGGGGATTTTTAGTAGTCGTATGAAGTGGTTGTGGTGAGCGCGGTATAATTTAGTGAGCGGAATGAAGGTCTGAGGTGAAATGGCAGTTGAAAATTGGCGCACAAATGCAAATGAGGAGTGCACGGCGCGCTTGCTTGGTTACTATTAGCCTTCACTGATTTGCGTGCTTGCTTGCGTGTGTCGTATGAGAGAAGGGGGTGTAGCAAAGGAGTGGAAGAACTGCAAGGGTTGAAGACTAAAGAGGTCGAAGAAGCGTAATTGAGTCCCACGCAAGGTGGGATGAAAGAACGCAAAGATTGAAGGTTAGAGAACTCCAATTGAAGGAGTCGCATGCAACGTGTCTTTCCCCTTTACCTACTAGACATATGGAAAGGACTAACTAATACACATTCTATTGAAATAACTGCCTTGGTATTGCTGTATGTTGTGTGCCATTGCCTTGGAGGCATGCGGTTTTACAGAACCGCAACAATGTATATTTTTTTATTTTATTTTTAAAGAACAATAAGGTGCTTCCAACCAAAAGTAAAAAACTAGATAGACTCGCCAAATTTGAGCAAAAAAGCGAGAGCAGACAACATTTTTAGGTAACGTTTCACCGGCTTCACAGCCGGCGAAACAAATATATATATATATATATATATATATATATATATATATATATATATATATATATATATATATATATATATATATTGTCACGGATCTGGGCTTCGAGACTCGCCATGAGGGGAAGCGTTCGGGTCCCTCTTGAACGACCGGTCCTGAGGCACCGGGCACAGATAAATCCGTGCACCAGCAAGTTGTGAGGCAAGTTGCGAGGATGCCGATTGGCACAGCCAGTCCAGGCAGGGTTACACTATTTTGCGTGATACCTTACCTGGACAGCCAGTCTATTAGGGTCACATGCCCTCAGCGCACACTCGGATTACTACCAAGTGATACGTTGAGTGTGTGCTGGCAAACAAAGCAAATTATTGGGGTACAAATTCCCGTCTAGCTATACTTGTGCACTGTGTTGGACCAATAAAGGAAAAGACAACTGAGACAGATTGGAAATAACAACAAACAATTATTTGTTATAAACACACAAGCAAGCAATCATTTAAAGGCAAGTATTCATCATCAAGAAAGCAAAAAGGCACATAAGAGCAGATTTAACCATAACACATATTCTTATCCAATCTTATTCACTCAAGGGAGAAGAACAAAACAAGAACTTGAAAATAAAAGTAAAGTCAGGAGAAAAGAAAAGCAGAGTCTTTTCTTTTCTCTCTCACCTCACACAACCCAAATATACAAGAGAATGTGGAGGAAAATAGATGGGGAAGATGGGCAGTGGCGGTGACATGCAGCCGCGTCCCTGAGGTGCCCAGACCCAGTAGGCGCGCCCTTTCCGGCGTCCCAGATATGCGAGGTTGATGTGCGACTCACTTTCCTCTGCCTCAGATTCTTCCCCCCCCCTCCTCCTCAGGCCCCCGTCAATGAGGGACCACCATTCACCCTCCTTATCCTTCATGGCTGACAGGATCGAGAGGGAAGGATGACGCTCATGGAAGGAGTGTTCTTGTCCATACGAGCTCGACACCAACTGCTCATGAAACCTTCCTTTCTTCACCCTCGCACGCCTTTTTTCCTTCCTTCACGAGCCTTCTCCGTCTCTCAGCCTTCTGCGTCTCTGAGCCATCTGCTCATCCGCTTTTCCCCTTCCTCGCATGAGCTCTTTTCGACCCGGCTCGTGCGAGGCTGTTCCTGTCTGCTTCTGCTTTCTGCTTCTCTCAGCCTTCTCTGTCTGCTTTCTGCCTTCTCTTCTCCTTCATACCGCTCTTTCTCCCCTCCTCCCCAAGTCCTCTCTCTTATTGTTTCGCAGCCGATGGGGGCGGGTTCACGACGTCACTCGTGGAAAATGCCATGCCATTCTGAGGGTACTTTCAATGCAGCCCCCCTGCATCTCCCTTCATGCACCCAAGGCTGAGACGAGAGCACCCCCCTCCCACCCTCCCCACCTCAGCACGTGCAAAACGTCCACTCGTACAGTTCTGCACTGTTCTGCGCCTGCAAGAAGCGCTGTCCCGCAGGCCATGAACACGCATGTGAGAATGGACATAGTCCCAGACAGTAAAGGTAATCTGATCGGCCCAATGGATTAACAACCACAGACAGATCAAATGTGCCCAATTGAACAATGCGCAAATGAAGGGAACACAGAGAGGGTGTCTGCCAGACCGAGGGACGACCGAATGGCCATGGGGCTGAAAGTAAGACCGATGGGGTGAAGGAGGGATTGTTGAAAGGATGTTTGATGAAGGGGAAGTAATTGGTGGATTGAGAAAGGCAGTGGGGTTGGGGGGGGGGCGTGGGGGAATCGACCAATAGTGTGAAGGAGGTATGATTGAAAGTAGCAAATGGGGAGGGAAAAGACATTACACTGGTAAAACACAGCCGAGCAAACGCATGCCTCCCCCAAATAGGCCTTTGACAAGGGACCAAGGACTATCGATACAAAGACTAATGAAATAACTGATCCTCGGGTCACCCATGTTGGCTTCAAGGTTCGGGTGGTGGGCTTGGGATCCGAGGATCCTGAGTTCAAAACCCACTTGGCTATTGAATTAATACCAGGTGGGGTTGACTCTGCCTGTCATCCTTCCGAGGTCGGCAAAAATGAGTGCCAGCTTGCTGGTATCCTGTGTCGGAGTGGCGTATCATCCAGGATTGTGGTCAATAGTCAAGGAGACTGCTTAGGCAGCACCAACGCTCTGGACAGAGTACGGTCCCAATGGATGGATGGATGGATGGGTCACCAACATGTCCATGTCTGTTCTCCCCCTGGGGTAAGTTTTCCAAAACCACAACAAATGTGTGTATATATATATATATATATATATATATATATATATATATATATATATATATATATATATATATATATATATATATATATATATATATATAGAATGTGTATGTGTGTTTGTGTGTTTGTGAATGTATATGTATGTGTTCATACATATACTTCCATATATTTATATATATATGGAAGTATATGTATATCATACCATCCTTATTCTTTACTTCCTTTTATCGTACCTTCCTTATTCTTCACGTCCTTTAATCATACCTTCCTTATTCTTTACTTCACCTTCTATATATATATGTATATATAATATACATATAAATATACTTCTATATATGTATATATAATGTACATATCATTTTGAGTGTGCTGTCAGAGTGGAAATCTGTTTGTCTCAGTGTGTTTTGTTTTGTGTTGTCTGAATATGTCCTCAGCGGGAAGAATTTTTCAGATCTCCTCCCTTCTTCTCTCCTCTTCTCTTTCACTTAGTGAATGGGCAGATGAACTGAGACACATGGGAGGGGATAGGAGGCAGAACGACGTACATCAATTTAATTAATCGCAAAGTAAAGAGGAAATCTTTTTCGATATCGAGCCATCTGTCATGGCATACTTAGTGTTCCTTTCTTCCCACTGGAAGATCATCGATCGTGTCAAAGACTTTTTAGGACAGAGAAATACAAGTGGCACAATTTCTATCATCTGCCACACTTCTCTCCTCTAATGGACTTCAACGACACACTGTCATGAGGTCCAAAGCAGATTCAAATGACCGATCTTACTTTTACTACTTCAACTTCACGTGTACCCCACCATTTGCTTTGTGATGACAATTTGTGTAATGCAACAACTTTTCAGGGTGATATATTGCAGTCACCCCAGTTGCGATACATTGACTAAATCTCACATTGACAGCCATATTCACACAAATCTGGACATTATAAGTGAGTTTACACCAGATATTTTCTTGAGTCACATAAAGGAAAACGTCCAAAGCAGCAAAATTTTATGCCATTCTTTAAACTAATGTTTGTGGTCCATCCTTATTTACTAAGTCCTAATAACTCTGTCTGTTCAGCAACCTCCACTCTTTGTCATCCAGCTGTGTCAGTGAGCCTACAACTCGATATTAAAACAAACTAACACCTCAAAATACACGTCAGGCTGTCGGTTTGTAACAGTTGGTTGAAAAGACGATTTCTTTTTTTCAAACAACAATTAATCAATTGCAATGTACCCTCCTCTTGATATCATGTGGTGCCACCAAAACAGTTCCTGAGCAAAGGTTGTGCTTGACGGTTTTCTTATGCTGGGTGGTTTGCCGTTGCCTTTACAGCAGTCAGGAAGCACAGAAATTTGTAATTTGTTCAGCAAGCCAGCTATAATTCACCGACTTTTCAGGAAAGATATCATAGAACCTCTTGCATCCACCGACGGCGAGTGCTGGCAGACGAGTCCTTCAGCTGACGTCCAACTGAAGGACGGTGCACACAGTGATGCCTCGTCGAGCTTTTGGAAGAACAGGGCAGCAATTTATGGCTAGGTCAGGATTCTAGCCCAGGCTTGACTGCTCAGAAGTGATTGCGCACACCTTTCGGTTATCCTGTCAACCCTCAAACGAAAACAACTAGTATGGCACATTTCATGCAGAAGTGTTAACGTGGTTGTTCTGTGGTGGCTGGTTCTGTTGCTCGCATCCAGAAAAATCAGAAGAAACTACTGATATAAATTTAGAAAGAGGTAAATTGACCTCACTTCCCATGATGCTCTGAGGTTGATGTGCAATTCATTTGATACTCCTGACATGTCACATGCCAAAAAACAGAAATGCATGTGAAATTAGAATTCTTCTAATGACAATCGATGTCTGATGTGTTTCATTTTGGGTTTTTTTTTTTTTTTCCAAAAATCTTTCTTTTCGAAGTTTCTTTCACCATTCCATTGTTATTTAACTTTTTAATATCTCACTTGACATCACTTATTGTTCTACATGGCTGTCAGGCAGAAAGGCCCATTGGATATCGACCGAGTAAAAGTTCCATCTAGCTCAGGCCAATAGATATACTGCTCACACACCAAGGGTTTGTTACCATTTTATAAAAAACATATTCAAACACACAAGGACCGAAATCGTATGGGTCAGCCATACCATCCTTATTCTTCACTTCCTTTCATCATACCATCCTTATTCTTCACTTCCTTTTATCATACCATCCTTATTCTTCACTTCCTTTTATCATACCATCCTTATTCTTCACTTCCTTTCATCATACCACCCTTATTCTTCACTTCCTTTTATCATACCATCCTTATTCTTCACTTCCTTTTATCATACCATCCTTATTCTTCACTTCCTTTCATCATACCATCCTTATTCTTCACTTCCTTTCATCATACCACCCTTATTCTTCACTTCCTTTTATCATACCATCCTTATTCTTTACTTCCTTTCATCATACCATCCTTATTCTTCACTTCCTTTTATCATACCATCCTTATTCTTCACTTCCTTTTATCATACCATCCTTATTCTTCACTTCCTTTCATCATACCACCCTTATTCTTCACTTCCTTTTATCATACCATCCTTATTCTTTACTTCCTTTTATCATACCATCCTTATTCTTCACTTCCTTTTATCATACCATCCTTATTCTTCACTTCCTTTCATCACACCATCCTTATTCTTCACTTCCTTTTATCATACCTTCCTTATTCTTCACTTCCTTTCATCATACCACCCTTATTCTTCACTTCCTTTTATCATACCATCCTTATTCTTTACTTCCTTTTATCATACCATCCTTATTCTTCACTTCCTTTTATCATACCTTCCTTATTCTTCACTTCCTTTTATCATACCATCCTGATTCTTCACTTCCTTTTATCATACCATCCTTATTCTTTACTTCCTTTTCTTATACCATCCTTCTTCTTCACTTGCTTTTATCATACCATCCTTCTTCTTCACTTCCTTTTATCATACCATCCTTATTCTTCACTTCCTTTTATCATACCATCCTTATTCTTCACTTCCTTTTATCATACCATCCTTATTCTTCACTTCCTTTCATCATACCATCCTTATTCTTCACTTCCTTTCATCATACCACCCTTATTCTTCACTTCCTTTTATCATACCATCCTTATTCTTTACTTCCTTTCATCATACCATCCTTATTCTTCACTTCCTTTTATCATACCATCCTTATTCTTCACTTCCTTTTATCATACCATCCTTATTCTTCACTTCCTTTCATCATACCACCCTTATTCTTCACTTCCTTTTATCATACCATCCTTATTCTTTACTTCCTTTTATCATACCATCCTTATTCTTCACTTCCTTTTATCATACCATCCTTATTCTTCACTTCCTTTCATCACACCATCCTTATTCTTCACTTCCTTTTATCATACCTTCCTTATTCTTCACTTCCTTTCATCATACCACCCTTATTCTTCACTTCCTTTTATCATACCATCCTTATTCTTTACTTCCTTTTATCATACCATCCTTATTCTTCACTTCCTTTTATCATACCTTCCTTATTCTTCACTTCCTTTTATCATACCATCCTGATTCTTCACTTCCTTTTATCATACCATCCTTATTCTTTACTTCCTTTTCTTATACCATCCTTCTTCTTCACTTGCTTTTATCATACCATCCTTCTTCTTCACTTGCTTTTATCATACCATCCTTATTCTTCACTTCCTTTCATCATACCATCCTTATTCTTCACTTCCTTTCATCATACCATCCTTATTCTTCACTTCCTTTTATCATACCTTCCTTATTCTTCACTTCCTTATCTCATGCCATCCTTATTCTTCACTTCCTTTTATCATACCATCCTTATTCTTCACTTCCTTTTATCATACCATCCTTATTCTTCACTTCCTTTTATCATACCACCCTTATTCTTCACTTCCTTTTATCATACCATCCTTATTCTTCACTTCCTTTCATCATACCATCCTTATTCTTCACTTCCTTTTATCATACCTTCCTTATTCTTTACTTCCTTTTCTCATACCATCCTGATTCTTTACTTCCTTTTATCATACCACCCTTATTCTTCACTTCCTTTCATCATACCATCCTTATTATTCACTTCCTTTTCTCATACCATCCTTATTCTTCACTTCCTTTTCTCATACCATCCTTATTCTTCACTTCCTTTTCTCATACCATCCTTATTCTTCACTTCCTTTTATCATACCATCCTTATTCTTCACTTCCTTTCATCATACCTTCCTTATTCTTTACTTCCTTTTATCATACCATCTTTATTCTTTACTTCCTTTTCTCATACCATCCTTATTCTTTACTTCCTTTTCTCATACCATCCTTATTCTTCACTTCCTTTCATCATACCATCCTTATTCTTCACTTCCTTTCATCATACCATCCTTATTCTTCACTTCCTTTTATCATACCTTCCTTATTCTTTACTTCCTTTTCTCATACCTTCCTTATTCTTTACTTCCTTTCATCATACCATCCTTATTCTTCACTTCCTTTTATCATACCTTCCTTATTCTTTACTTCCTTTTCTCATACCATCCTTATTCTTTACTTCCTTTTCTCATACCTTCCTTATTCTTCACTTCCTTTCATCATACCATCCTTATTCTTCACTTCCTTTTATCATACCATCCTTATTCTTCACTTCCTTTCATCATACCTTCCTTATTCTTCACTTCCTTTTCTCATACCATCCTTATTCTTCACTTCCTTTTATCATACCATCCTTATTCTTCACTTCCTTTTATCATACCATCCTTATTCTTCACTTCCTTTTCTCATACCATCCTTATTCTTCACTTCCTTTTCTCATACCATCCTTATTCTTCACTTCCTTTTATCATACCATCCTTATTCTTTACTTCCTTTTCTTATACCATCCTTCTTCTTCACTTGCTTTTATCATACCATCCTTATTCTTCACTTCCTTTCATCATACCTTCCTTATTCTTTACTTCCTTTTATCATACCATCTTTATTCTTTACTTCCTTTTCTCATACCATCCTTATTCTTTACTTCCTTTTCTCATACCATCCTTATTCTTTACTTCCTCTCATCATTCCATCCTTATTCTTCACTTCCTTTTATCATACCATCCTTATTCTTCACTTCCTTTCATCATACCATCCTTATTCTTCACTTCCTTTTATCATACCTTCCTTATTCTTTACTTCCTTTTATCATACCATCCTTATTCTTCACTTCCTTTTATCATACCATCCTTATTCTTCACTTCCTTTCATCATACCATCCTTATTCTTCACTTCATTTCATCATACCATCCTTATTCTTCACTTCCTTTCATCATACCATCCTTATTCTTCACTTCCTTTTATAATACCATCCTTATTCTTCACTTCCTTTTATCATACCATCCTTATTCTTCACTTCCTTTCATCATACCATCCTTATTCTTCACTTCCTTTCATCATACCTTCCTTATTCTTTACTTCCTTTTATCATACCATCTTTATTCTTTACTTCCTTTTATCATACCATCTTTATTCTTTACTTCCTTTTCTCATACCATCCTTATTCTTCACTTCCTTTTATCATACCATCCTTATTCTTCACTTCCTTTTATCATACCATCCTTATTCTTCACTTCATTTCATCATACCATCCTTATTCTTCACTTCCTTTCATCATACCATCCTTATTCTTCACTTCCTTTTATCATACCATCCTTATTCTTCACTTCCTTTTATCATACCATCCTTATTCTTCACTTCCTTTCATCATACCATCCTTATTCTTCACTTTGTTTCATCATACCATCCTTATTCTTCACTTCCTTTCATCATACCATCCTTATTCTTCACTTCCTTTCATCATACCATCCTCATTCTTCATTTCCTTTTATCATACCATCCTCATTCTTCACTTCCTTTCATCATACCATCCTTACTCTTCACTTCCTTTAATCACACCATCCTTTTTTCAATCGAATTCCTCTCTTCCATGATCCTAAACCTCTGCATTAAAAAAAAACACAAAACCATCCGGTTCATAGAAGGAAATTTTCACACAAAGAGGCAATTTATTATGAAGACTTGAGTGCCATATCATCCTATTTCCTGTACTTGATCAATTTAACTATCTCATATTTTCATTTACTTACATTATAACTTAACATCCAAATTTACTCTTCAAACGAGGAATCATCAAGTTGGTGACCTGCTGTTGTAAAAGGTAAAACAAAAGTTTTCCTTTTTTCTGTGCTGTCCCACAACAGTACAAACTTAATTTATCTGCAACATCCTTTCACAAAAATCTTCAACTTTTTCTTCTTCCATATCATCCATGGTTAATTTATGAATCGTGCCTCAATTGTGTCATCTTTTATTCCCTAAGCATATTAATTAAAACTATTTACCTCTGGCAGCAACGGAAATAGATTGTGTATTAATTATGTTTTATGAGATTGTGTACGAACTATGATTGTAGATACAACAAACGTTTCACTCCATAATCTCATATGGACTGGTGTGCTCCATAATGCAGCAACTCCTACTGGCATCACATTAAAAAATCAATTTTAATTGACTTTGTGTGTCGAGCTACAAACTTACTGATCGTTTGTGATCTTGTTCACACAACACCAAGCAAGGTGCTGTATAAGGGATTGTGTCTTGGTGCTTTGGCTGGATTTGGATTCAAGGATATCCTGTTTTAATCGAGGAACATTGAGATTCCAGGCTTTTGGATGTGCTCAGAATGTGATTTTAAACGTTGGATTTATTTTTGCCCTCCCAACCTAACGCTAAAATAGAAAGCATGATGGACTTATTAAATTATATTGTGGTTTCAGTGCAAGGTGAATCCTGCCTCATTTAATGGCCTTTCGAGTCTAAAAACACCTTGAGTTGTCAGCTTTATAGACTTGGGAGGCTCCCATAAAGATCTTCAGATGGAAAATTAAATGGAAAATATATTAGCATGTAAAAGAGATAGCAGCATAACTTTTTAATATGTGAGCACATGAAAAAGAGAGTGTCAGAACGGACCTCTGGTAGCTTGTACCTGTTGCTGCGTTTGTGCCTGGGGAGTAACTACTGAAATCTATATATTCTGGTTCTTCCTGACGTCTTCATTCCTTTCACACTTCTTTCTACTTTTCCACATTTCTCTTTATTACCTCTGCTGCACCGAAGGTGAAGGAGGTTATGTTTTCACCCATTTCTGTCGGTTTGTTTGTTTGTTTGTCTGTTTGTTTGTCTGTTCTGCCACCAAAGGTGAAGGAGGTTATGTTTTCACCCCTGTCTGTCTGTCTGTTCCTTGCATAATCGAAGATTTTTCAAGTATATTGGTCAGTCGATTTTGTTATTCTGTCTGTCTGTCTGTCTGTCTGTCTATCTGTCTATTTGTCTGTTTGTTTGTCTGTGTTTATCGCCGACAGGTCACAATTTAAAACCAGTCTTCTCGAAACTTCACCACATGGTCGAGTTTGTCATAAGGAAGAAGCCTATTGTTTTTGAAGTCAAAAGGTCAAAATGTCAACATAGGCCAAAGGTCAACAGCTAAGGTGGTATTTCTAAAATCCTCAATTTTTGTCTAATTGACTTCAACTTTGAAGAGGATATATATTTCAGGTCACTGAATTCAACCATCAATTATTTTTGAGGTCAAATTTGTTTCATGGATTTTGCAAGTATCGTGCTCTGCACGACTTCGTCTTCTTGTTACTGATGAAATCTAAAGATTTCGTAAGTATATTGATGACTTCCGTCCTCTGTTTGTTTGTTTGTGTGTTTGTTTGTGTGTTCGTTTGTGTGTGTGTGTTTGTGTGTTTGTTTGTCGGCACGATAACTCGAGAACAGAAGAAGCTACCAATGTCAAATTACACCACGTGATTCAGGAGGGTGATGGCTAGCGCTGATTAGATTTTGCTCAAAATCGGTCAAAGCTCAAGGTCACAGTGAGGTCAAACATAATTCCGTAAATTCACGTGGAGAAATGGAGTATTTTTGCTTCGGTCGACGTTACGAGTTCGTTTTAACTTCGATTTTAATTTTGTCTTCGGTTTTTGCGATCGCTTAGGACGCTTAACACTCGGTTGTCGAAATTCTGGTAAAAATCGGATGTTTGTGAGACGTTTTAAGATTGTATAACAAATATTTCACTCGCCGCGTCACGGCTCGTCACGTGGTGAAGCGCGCTCGAGCAGAGGCGTCGTTGATCACGTAAAGGTTTTCCATGTGCGCGCTAACGGTGTTTTCGATAAAGATGGTGTTTAAAAGTCATTTTTTTTTATCTCAATAAAGGTTATCGTCGCATGCCTGATTCGCTAAGCCGTCGGATTATGTCAAGATTGTTGATGGATGGCCGAATATTACGGTTTTGTGACTTTGATAAAATAATATTAAATAATTGCATGGAGAAATGGAGATTTTTGCTTCGGTCGACGTTACGATTTTTGATGGTTTGGGAGAGAATCATCATAGAAACTTCTGGTTTTCATCGCTACCTTTTCTGGAGACAGCTTTTATTAGACAAGGTCCGAGGTCAAGTTGACGATTTCGTAAGTACCCGTCTATGACTGCTTGTTTGTGTGTTTGTCTGTTTGTTTGTTTGTTTGTTTGTGTGCAGGATATCTCAAAATCTTGTGGAGGGATCCAGATGAAATTTTGTGAGCAAGTTGGGTGTGTGACAAGGACGAACCGATTAGATTTTTGGTGAAGATTCGGATCCGGATCCAAGTACTAGAATTTTTTCAGTGATTCTTCACCATTGAGAGATCGGGCGAAACTAATATATAGCACAATTTCTCAAAAAGTTGGAGACGGATTCGGATGAAAATTGGTGGACAGGTTGGGTGTGTGGCACTGACAAATTGATTCGATTTTGATGAAGATCCATATCCACATCTGGATACGAGAATTATTTAAGTTTTTTTAAGTCATTCTTCGCCATTTATAGATTGGACCAAAAACGATATAGTACTGTACAGTATCATATTTCAAAAATGTTCGCATGGATCAGGCATTACATGGCAGAGGTATGCGCTCCACCGAGTGCCCCTATCGTTCTTTCTAATTCTTACTTTTTCTTCTTTTTTATCTTTTGCTTTCTATTCCTCCCTTTCATTATCTATCTCTCCAAGGAGAAGTGAATTCTTGCAGAAATTTTTCTGCAAGTCTAATTTGGCTGCGCTTTGATGGGTTTGAGGGTTGTGGAGTAGCGGCTGAAACCCGAATCCTATCCAGGTTCTTCCTGATGACTCCATCTTTCCTCTTTACTTCTTCCAGTCCCTTCTTGGTCTTTTGTTTGATTACCTATTCCTTACCTGCTACAGGTTTTAGGTTGGTTTCCTCCAAAGAACAGATGAGAACATAAATCTGCATTTCTGATTCGGAGATCCCGTGTGCATAAACAATGTCCGATGGTGTTTTTTGCCAAATACATCATGTTAAAGCCATTATTTATCTATATACATTTTTTTTCAATTCTTTTGTGTGTTTTGTTACGGATCAGTAAAATACTGCATGATTGGAAATGCGAAGGTGTTCTGTGTCAAAGGCAACTTAAATTGAGTATTGAGTTGTGTGATGACTGTGTGAAAGGACACTCGTGCAGACAGTTGCAGGCATGTGTGGAGCTCGGCAGAGAATAGGAATGTCAGCATTACTTTGAGGACTGCTTTGTTGAGGCTTAAGTGTCCGAATAATATGACAGCTATACTCTCACATTAAAGAGGAACTGACTGGGAGAAAGATTTGTTTTGGGACATCCTGCTCTGGGCCAATGGTCAAGCCTTTGGTCAGTCTTGGAATGCAGACTTTCTGTCGCCTGGTTTTGGATTGATGTTGTGCTCAATATAATATAAGACGAGGTGCGAGCCATTCGCAAGAGGAGGAATTGTGATGTGAACCAGAGATGAGCTCGAGCAGAGTGCTTGGGACTTTAAGCGGTGGGTGTGAGGTCAAGTTCATTTTGGGAAAGTGAGCTGGGCACGGCACAGGTCCGGCTGCGACGGCTGCGGGCGCTCTGCGACAGAGTGTGCGCTTTGACCACAGTCCCCGAGTCTAACCAATGGCAGCTTTGCGGATGCGGGTCAATCCTGCCTGCTGACCAGTTGAGTTCACGAGAAACCAACGCAATTCTGCAGGTGTCACGGAACCGACATCCAAGCAGACAATCCTTCTCTGGGCACATCAACAGAAAGGCCTTGCTCATCCTCCTCCCAAGGCATCGCTGGGCACAGCATGATCCCTAACTGCAAGTAGTGGACACGGATTCATCTGCTTCCTTCGTTGATATGAAAATCACCCTCTGGGGACTCCCGCCATGTGGCTAGCCGATCGGACGTCACTTCCTGTGCACCTGTGTGCCAACCTGAGCAACCAAGCCTGCTTCGAAATTGAAAGACACCAACTTTGACAAACAACTCACATCCCACTGAAGTTCTGTGTTAAGATGCACTGGATAAAGAAGTAGAGGGGTACCGCAGATAAGTTGCTTACCTTGGAGTTGTGAGGGAATTCATTTAAACGCGTGTGTGTAACCTTGAGGGAGTTTTAAAAGCATTGAACGTGGCATGTGTTACGGTGTGGCGTTTTACAGTCGTTGAGTGTTTTTTTTTTTTTGAAATCACTGTGATGGAATCTTATCGAATGGTATTAGCATTTGAGGGCTCGACAGTAGGGATAAATAAATTTAATATTAAATATCCTTCTGTTTCATGTCATACGCTGGTTTCACCTGGTACGCAATAGACAGGACGCATCATTGTGATCCACGACATTTTTTCTGCCAGGTTCCCCTTCGGGCAATTGGTGCACTCGCTCTGATGTATCGAGTGAGTGCATAACAGTTTGTTTGTGTGTTTGTATGTTGTACATTATTCTTTCACGGCCAAACCGTAGCACCTATATGCCCCAAATTTTGGATGTAGGTACTTCAGAATCCGGGCAAGGTTTGTCCTTTTTGACGTCACTGAAGGCCACTATAAAGTGCATATTGGGTTGTGAAGTCAGGCAGTGCTGCTGAAGGCAAAAGGTAACCACCATGAGGCCAATAACTCCATCGCTTTTTTAATATCCAACACGTCCCAAAACCACTACCGAGTTAAGCTCACCCGGCCAGGACATTTGGAATTAAATTTCGCATCAATAATGTGACTGAAATATACAGAGTTGCCATCTTTTTTTTGAACTTTTACCTAATTTGAAGGTCATGACCCAATTATAGACATTCTAACATTTTTCACCATAACTCAACTAAAGTGTGTTCGATCGAAACTAAATTTCCTTCATTAGATAGCCTAGAGTAAGTCGCATTTAAGTTTAATTTACATCGTATCTCTACGGGTTAAAGTTCAAGGTCTTCCATCCCGAGGAGTATTATCCCAACACTTACGTTTTTGTCAGTTTTTTTTTTTCTGCCAATATCTGAGGACTTTCAGAATGAAATTTTTCATCAATAATGGGAATACAAAGTATGTGGGATTGACATAAGTTTTTGACCATGACCTGATTTTTAAAGTCATGACCCAATTATAGACATTTTCACATTTTTCACCGTAACTCGACTCAAGTTTCTTCAGCGGAATAAAATTGCCCTCCCTAGATAACCTAGAGCAAACCACATTTTGGCTTCATTTACATCATACCCCTCCAGGTTAAAGGTCAAGGTCCTTTAACCCTTGGAGTGCTAAACCACCATTTAGGTTTTTCTCCACTTTTTTCTGCCCAATGTCCGAGCTGTATCTTGGATCCAGCTGGGACTTTCGGAATGAAGTTTCACATCAATAATGGGAATAAAATTATGCGGGGTTGACAAAATGTTTTTTGAACTTGATCTAATTTTAAAGGTCATGAACCAGTTAGACATTTTAACATTTTTCACCATAACTCGACTAAGGTTTGTTAAGGTTTTTGTTTTATAATCGCTCAATTTTGCCAATGCAGAAAGTCAAAGACTGCGTTGTCTTCCAAGATGTTCTTGCATCATAATGGTGGACCTGCACTGAAGCTGTGCACCCGATATGTGATTTGTGTCCTTGACCCACTTATTTTGGATTGTGACCTGATTAACAAAACAAACATTTTGATCATAACTTAAATAATTTTTCTGATGTGAATTTTATGGATAGACTGTATATGGGGACACATTTTCTTTATCTGCACTCTATTCCTAAATGTTGATGGTCGAGGTCATATGGGTCAAGGTCATATTGTTCAATCTGAACAAAATATGGTCATCATTGGATCACGGGTGAAGGGAAAGTCGGGGACGATCGCCGAAGGAAAGCGTCCGCCTGTCATGGGAGGCTTACCCTTAGCGATCGCTTTGTGAACAAAGATATCATGTTGTTATTTCAGTTTCTGTATCTTGCAGTAATATGTTTCATTAATGGCCGATGTGGACCCTTTAAAATGCCGACGTTACCTTTATATTTGTTTTTCTTCTTGTTTCAGGAAATGGATTCATCGAAGGAAAGGAGCTGGAAGATTTCTTCCGTGAACTTGCACAGGCCAGACATGAATCGGAGGTCGTAAGAGAATTGGAGATTTCTTATTGAAAGAGAGATATATATATATATATATATATATATATATATATATATATATATATATATATATATATATATATATATATATATATATATAGATTTAATGTTATTCTCAGTGTGGTGCATCATAATACAGCCCAGCAAATATACAGTAGCATGAATGCTATAAAGTTGGACGTAAGCCATGCTTTTAAACATTTGCTTGTCGTGAGATCTGAACAGTGTAACCTGCCTTGTAAGTTTCATGTTGAAAAGCTATGAATATCTGCCGAGTTAATGTGGACCTACTCTATGCTTTCTGTCATGTTTTCTTCAACATTATTTGTACATCTGTGATGTCCTTTTAGCTTATCTTGTTTTCCAAAGTGAACTTGGAATTTTTACATCTATCAGAGAATTCTGGTTCTTATCGTAAAAATTCCAAAACCATTTTGGGATTAAAAAAAAAAAAAGTTTTTCTTTGTTTGCTGATAGTTTTCATGCTGCGGATAAAATGCTTCAGAATCGAATAGTTGCTTTCCCATGCCACGTAAAAAGCTTCCTCACTCAATCTGGGCTCCCAGCACAGTTAGTCCATTATCCGAGTAATCTAAGTTGCGAAGTTAAAGTCATGAATGCTTCACATGACACAGCAGGTTTGGTTTGGTGCCTGATGATTTGTGGGTGTTTGCACATTCATGCCCGTTTGAAAGAATTCACATTGTCCTCACCTTTTAAATACGAGCATTCTAATAGCATGCACTCCTTCCTCTTATGCCATTTACCATGATGTTTGGTGGCTTTTGTAGCACGTATATGTGGTCAAAGTCTTTCAATATCTTGTCTGACCAAGCCAAACGTTTGATTGGAACTGATTTTGGTTGGAATTCCGAATTTGGCCAGGGTACTAACAATAACTCGCTTCCCTTTGGAAAGAAACACCATGGGATATTTACTTCAACATGCACCAAATTAGATTTTCTTTTTCTCAGGAGTTGCTTCCTTGCTTGACGCTCAGCAGTAGGGTGCATCAAACGCCCCCTTTTTTGCGAAAGTTCAAAAAAAACATAACGGCGATAGGACAGATGTGTTCGAATACATGAAACAACATTTCTCATTTTTTTTTCAGAATTTTCGGTCATCATCTTGGGGGTCCACATCGGGGTCAAAGTTCAGGCACGCAGCTGCTGCGCATTTTTCAGAATAATCGTTATTTTTCACTGTATAGTGATCAAAACTTGTATCTGGTGGTGAAATAATTCTGACATATCGATGTACTGCTCCTTTGGTGATGTTCCAGTGATATAGAGCCAATCAAATTTTGTGCCCTCAGCCTTATTCAGTGAGGATGTTCCAAGTGCAGAGAAGCGTCGACTGGCTGACCGTATCATCTCTGTCAAGCCTGATAGAGAGGAACTTGGACTATTGCTTATTCGGCGCTTTGGTACAGACTTTGGAAAGCTTCACTTCCCCAAGGACATTTACTTGACATCTAGCCTATCTGACTTTGTCTCGGTTGATTCTTGGTTTGTGTTTCGAGAACTTGAACTGGACGATTCATTCTTAACGTATGAAGTGAGTGAGTGGGCAACACTTCCAACCGATGTGGATTCAAAATCTAAAACCAAAGCACGAAGTGTAACTAATGATGCGGTTGAACGTCTAATAAAACTCGGAACGGACTGTCTTGGTGCAGCGAGGTCTGAAGAACACTTTCAGAATGTGCAACAAGTCACTGAGAATGACAGTAAAGAGAATCCAAACCTCCGGAAATGCTTGAAATTTGATCATTAATGATATTATATGAGTACCTTGATATGAATACACATAATTCTTGGTAATAAAGCTGTGAATTTGACAGAACCGAGGCATTTGTTACTAATTTGTTGTTTTTTTCTGGGGAAATCACCAGTTTCCCGCTTCTCCGGCAAATTTCCCGGAAAGTTTGATTGGCTCTATATCACTGGAACATAACCAAAGGAGCTGACATCATCTGACATCGATATGTCAGAATTCTTTCACCACCAGATACAAGTTTTGATCACTATACAGTGAAAAATAACACTTATTCTGAAAAATGCGCAGGAGCTGCGTGCCTGAACTTTCACCTCAATGTGGACCCCCAAGATGATGACCGAAAATTCTGAAAAAAAATGAGAAATATTTTTTCATGTATTCGAACACATCTGTCCTATCGCCGTTATGTTTTTCAAACTTTCGCAAAAACGGGGGTGTTTGATGCACCCTACTCAGCATTTGAAAAGGAAAGAGCATGGGGGAAAAAAAATCCCATCGTTCAGGCATAGGGTCCATGAGGAGGAGGAAATTCCTCC
>NC_140971.1:94227723-94237723 GCF_056783735.1 Eptatretus burgeri
ACTTTCAGGATTTGTGTTGTATTAAGCAAGAACAGTTCCCCACCCCCCCCCCCCCCACCTTTCAGATGGTATGATATGGGTACAGAAGGAGAATTTGAAGTGGAGTGCAATCTTTGCTGAAGTTAATTAACTGACTCAATTGAGGTAATGGTCTTAAGGGTCTTTGAGGTTGAGAGGGTGTTCATGGTTTTAAAGATTCTTCAGGAGTCTTTAGGGGTCTTAAGGGTCTTCAATGCTCTTAAGGTTCGTACGGGTCTTTGGAGTCCAAAGGGTCATCACAGTCATAAAAGGTCATCTGGGTCTTAAGGGTCTTAGGTGTCTTTGGGTTCTAGAGAGTCTTAGGGGTCTAAACGGTCTTGGGGATCTTAAAGGTCTTGGGGATATTGAAGGTCTTTGGAGTTTTGAGGGGTATTAGGGGTTGGGGGGGGGGGTCTTAAGGGTCTTCAGGAGTCTTGGGTTTCTTAAGGGTATTGGGAGTCTTAAAGGGTCTTCAAAGGTCTAAGGGGACTCAGCCGACTAATGGGTTGATAGGTTTCAAAGGTGCATTCCAATAATATGTAATTAATGGGTGTACGTGTAGTCAGCATGCAACTGTTGTTCAAAGAGTACGTAATTAATCGACATCTTGTGACACACAAACATGAACTGAAATTTTCATATACAAGACAGAAGACAAAATGTTCTCCTGAATTACAGATGTTATAGTACAAAGTTTATCGACATGATCACATTGTATTGATACACATCTACAGGAGGAGTCGGACATTCTGTTGCGGCCATGGGTACTGAGACACCAGCTTGTCACTCAGGGGGATTAATCCCCAGTTGTCCTCGGTAGAGCCGGACCTGGGGCCACTGCTCACAATTAACGTTGTGATACGGTGGGTTGTTTTAGAACCACGAACACCACCCAGTCAACCCCAAGTTCCAGTGTCCACCGTCTAATTATTCCGTTTAACCAGAGGTCACGCGGTTACCTGAGCGGGGAGCGCGCCATCGGCAAAGCACCAATATTATCTCGATTACATTTTAATGAGGACGGCCGAGCGTTTTAACCGCCGGTGCGTGCCGACGATTTTTGGTCAAATCTGTGGTAATTACCTCCCAGTCTAGCTTGGTTCGAACAATGCCGGACCAATAGAAGGAAAGGACAAACACAGATGGGTTGGATATCGACAAATAATTTAATTATAATAAAATAAATAAATGGAAAGAACTTTTATTTTCTGAGGTAAATAAAGAACAAATTTCAAAGCAAAATCAATCAAAATGCCAAGAAAGAGACAAAGAGCAGATGCTTATCGGGGGTTGACGTACTTACAGATAAACACAGACATGGGTACCCAATGGATCATTCAGGGGGAGGGAAGGGGAAAGAATCGTCTCGCTCACCAGAAAGTCGTCCGTGAAGTGAAAACGTCCTGAAATGCGTGCGTGTCACGTCCGTCGCCAGCACCCAGCCTTGCTGTGCACCCTCTCGCGAACAGCCTTGAACTCCAGTCGACGTCGGGAGGGCACCAAGATCATCTGTTGCGGGTTTAGACCTGGTGTTGTTGGTGACAGACCCGTGCTTCACTTGTTGGCGGCGCTGCTCACACCCACACGTGCACCACATGCTCACTTGCCGAAGCACTGGGAAGAACAAATTGTCTCATTGGTGCTGGTCAGACACCCACACGCTCACTTGCCCAAGCACTGGGAAGGACGAATTGTCTCGTTGTTAGCGCTGGTCAGACACCCGCTTCTTGCTCGCTTCTCAAGCTTACTTCTCATTCTCTTCTCCCTCCCTGGCTTTCTTTCACCTCCGCTTTTCTCTCTCCCGCTTTTCTCCTCAGAACGTACCTCTCGCTCGTTTTTATATCTCCGGGCCGTCTCCACCGGTGCAGTCCGCCCCAAGCTCACCCCGCCCCACTGGTGCGCGGTTACCATGACGACCCATGCACTCTCAAAAAAGGCGGGTGTCGGAGCTCACAAAAGATTGTTGCTGAGGAAAAATGAAGGCGGGCTCCAGAGCTCGTGAAAGAAATGTGTGTAAACGTGTCTGTCGTAAAGTAAAAAACTTCCCATAAGAGAGGGGATCTATCCTTTACCCTTCTCAATGCATCACATTAAAGATCCCATTAGACATGGGGATGGGGCTAATCTGAACATGAATTTAAGGAAACAACTGTCTGAGGACCTGGATGTGTGGATGCATTCATCAGACCGAATTCTGAAATCCGTAACAACACTTTATAGACGATCTGACACTCGAAATAGTACATACTTCATCATGGAGTATGGTCGTACTCCATATGGAAAAAAAATGGCTGCCCATTCCAAGGTTACACAATGACACGCTCATAAACTGCTATAGAGTGAAGTTATAAGCAATTAAAAGCCGTAACTTTTATTCTCGAGCTTTTTCTGAACTAGCAAGACTTAAAAAGATACTAAAATACGTCGCTTAAAGTATCACAACGAGAGATCGCTAACACGTCAATTTGTACTTCTTCAACTCTAAAAACAATGTAAAACTGTAGCCCAACCATCCTCAATAACTACTGAAGCCATGATGGTGAATCCAATGCAAGGAAGTTCCTTTGGCTCTGGGCTAGTGCTTTTGTCTGCATTGAGGCATTTCCACCAGTTGAAAATGACCAATAGCATCACTTGTCACAAGTAACGGAACTTTATTACCCAGCGCTCGTGAAGCGAAAAGCGGGGTTTTCGCGATCGGTCGTGTCCGTGTGCCAGACATACTGTACGTGCGCCGTACGTGTCTGCATTTTAAAAATTCATTTTCTCATCAACCATAGTCTGAGTGACACAAAATTTTCCAAATAGGTGCGGCTCCTGTTGAATTTTATAGTCATGATTATGACGTCATAGGTCACTTGGTACAGGCGCCATCTTGGGAAAAACCGAAAAACTGGGCAGCTCTATATCTCCGAAACCACTCCGTGGGAAAAAATTGAAACATGGCTCTTTTTAAGTACTCCCCATGCGGAATAACATATGTTAATGATGTCATCGGTGCCTTCATTATGACGTCATCATTTGACAAGTGCAATGCTTGATCCGGTCAGTACGAAAAAAAAATTTCTCTGCAGTTGTTGGTCCAATTGACACAATTTTCACCATTGGAGCGCCTCCTCCTGAAGAATTTTTCAATGTTAATTATGATATCATATATCACATGGTACATGCGCCATCTTGGAAAAACCGAAAAACTTTGCCCCTCTTTATCTCCGAAACCACTCCATGGAAAAAATTGAAACTTCGCTCATTGTAACATACTCCCCATCCCATATTATTCCATATTATTGAGGATTTGAAATTAAAATTATTTTCATACGGAAACCAACTCAACTCGACACTTCTGACTTCCTAAAATCAGACTCTCAGATTTGTCATTCACCTTCGTAGTCACCTGTCAGTCACCTTTGGAGCCCTATTACAGGGCTCCAAAGGAAAACAAACAAAAGTGGAAATGTGGAAACCAATGTGAATCAATCTGTCAATGGAACCCGATGAAATCCAGCGCTTATCACACTCAGCTATACCTATACCTGTCATATTGTAGCGAGGAGAGGGTATTCCAACATGCTTGCTGGTTGACCCCAGAAGCACGTGCTGCAGGTTCTTTCCAGTAATACTGTTACGAATTACTGCACACAACAGTCAGAGTCCATATAGATCAGTTATATCGGTAAGTATGTGTTTTTAGTTAGAATCCATCCCCTGTGTCTAATGGGAATTAAAGTGTGTGTGTGTGCGCTACGGAATATTTTATAGCTAGGATTTTTACATCAGCAACGCCCATCTTCACTTTCACACGACAACACTCTGCTCACAGCATTGTCCGCGCTCTTCGCGCGCTCACGAAGCATTTCGTTCTGGCCTGGCGCCAAATAAGGGTATGCGTCATTTTTCAGCCAATGGGCGCAGAGCGAGTTCCAAGAGAAGCAGAGCCTCTTCGGGGGTCGGGGGATCGAGATGCCCCGACACGCCCCCTGACCAATCATGGAGAGACGACCGATTCCCCCCGACGAATGAGGGGTGCAGAGAGGTGAGACACGTGCCCCCCCCTGCCCCCGACGTCAGAGAAGGAAGAAATAGACGGGACGGCGCGGTTGCTGGTTTCTGGTCTCGTCGCATGCTGGAGGAGCATGCTGGAGCGTGCTGGAGCCCGACACTGCCCTCCGTACCCGGTGCTTGCAGTGGCATCGAGTTGCGGATTCAAGTCCCGCCGAGCCGGATCATCAAGGGCCACACAAGGCGGGAAGGCCAAGATAGCTCTGGTTTCCAGCTCATCTTCCCTTGAGCTGGGAACCTTCAATAAAGACCATTGAGGTCCATCTTCTTTTGGGAATTTGTGTGTGCGCATGTGTGTCTGTGGGCCCAGTCTATAAGTAACAACTGTTTAAGTGCCTTGTACATTATTTGCATTTCTTCTCGATAGTCGGTTTAACTCTGCTCTTTGTGTGCTTCCCCTCCCTGCCTATTGTAAATAAATATCCATTTTATTGAATGTTTCAGCTCGTTTTAGTGTTTCTTTCATTGGCTTAGCACGGTGCGTGTTGAGAAATTGGGAAGCGGAAAATTGTCCATTTGATCCGGCGCGACTCTGGTAACTCCGCTCGGTTACGCCAGATCTGAGCCATTACCACGACTCGGATCGGACAGAGTCGACCGAGGGTGTGGTTTCACAACAAAAGTGAAATGTCAAAAGATGTCATGATGGTAATCCAGAAGAGGATAGTGGTGTCGTATTGTCGCATCGTAATTTGGTGTTATTCCTTCGTTGTTTGGTTGTTTTTTTGAGATTTCAACCCTCTACATTTTTACTTTTTGTAAATGTTTTTGTTTCTTCTAGAAATATGTGCATTGTTGCTTTCGATTTGCCCAGTGACTGAGCTGCACAGACAGGGCTGATAAAAGTCCACGTTAACCACAGCCATGTCACCCACCTTACCTCTATAAAATGCAATAGACTGGTGTTTAAACAAAGTTCGTAGTTGAAACCAATTTTGAGTTTTGTGATCAGAAAAGAAAAAGAATAAGAAGAATAACAAACGGGAATTTTTGGGTCTCATTATCTCACCTGGAATGTAGTTCCTGGGAGCTTATGGGATGGTGCGTCATCCGTCAGTCCGTCCTTGCACAAACACTTGCAACTTCTTCTCTGAAACTACACACATGATTTTGATGAAATTTGACCACAACCTTCATCACCCGGTATGTACCAAAGTTTGGTCACGGCATTAAAAAAAAAAAAGTCAGGGTCGAAAGGAGTCCACAAAGGGGTTGCCCCCCAAAATATGTATTTGATTTCTTCTCCGAAACTACGCACACAATTTCAATGAAACTTCATTGCAACCATGGAGTGTCCGGGCCATCCCTACATCGTAAGAAATCTACCAACTTATTGATAGAGTTGGGATTCATGAAAGAGCTGTATTAAATAGGTCAATGCACTCACGATGGTGTGAAAGGAAACAAGTGGAGAAATAGTTTTAGAAGAAAGACAAGCACCGTATGGACAAAGCAAGTGACAGATTAATAAAGGGATGGTGGGCAGCAAGAATTGTAATCGTGTTGCTCATTAAAGTGGGAAAAGGGATAGATTAGGGGTAGCTAGAATAATCATCCTGCTGTAATTATCCTGGCTGCCTCTCCAAATCTAGTTCCAGACAGTGATAAATGCTCAGGTCATGTCCAATGAGATTGTCCTGAGATTCAGGGAATCTGTCCTGCACCGACTGCTGAGTTGTAAGATGAGGAAGAATAAAAGAAGAACAATGTCAATAGTACAATAGCTTCGGGCAGTAACAAATGTGGTGAAAATTAAGATTATAGATAGATAAATGATAGAAGTGCAAAATTTATTTTCCCGAAAACGGTTTCATCTGTTGAAATGTGCTTTGGGAGACCAGCCACACCGACTGAATTTGGAGACCACACTCTGACTCTAATGCCACCTGTGCTGACACCCTCTGACACATGGAGACCACACTCTGACTCTAATGCCACCTGAACTGACACCTTCTGACACATAGAGACCACACTCTGACTCTAATGCCACCTGTGCTGACACATAGAGACCACACTCTGACTCTAATGCCACCTGTGCTGACACCTTCTGACACATCGAGACCATACTCTGACTCTAATGCCACCTGTGCTGACACCCTCTGACACATGGAGACCACACTCTGACTCTAATGCCACCTGAACTGACACCTTCTGACACATAGAGACCACACTCTGACTCTAATGCCACCTGTGCTGACACCCTCTGACACATGGAGACCACACTCTGACTCTAATGCCACCTGAACTGACACCTTCTGACACATAGAGACCATACTTTGACTCTAATGCCACCTGTGCTGACACCCTCTGACACATCGAGACCACACTCTGACTCTAATGCCACCTGTGCTGACACCCTCTGACACATAGAGACCACACTCTGACCGAGCAAATATCGCACAACTGATAAGTATGACGTTATCATACATCAGCTATCTAACGTCATGCCTACCTTCACAGGCCTACCTTTGTTCGTACAACATGATGCCGCCATTCTTCACAAAACAGCCACATCACTGATCCACCCACACTTCAACTGGTTGTAAGGCATCGAAGGCTTTCCATGCCGAAACATCTTCCAGGGTGTAAATACCTTTTGTAAACATGAGATGATTCCCCAAATCGTGATATAAAATAGTTGTAAAGTTCGAGTGGCTTCTAGATCTTGCTGACCATGCTGTATATATTCAGCACTTCACGCGGGTCTATGTTGCTCATAACCTGTATTGTTATAATATTGCTCTCTCGACAAAGTGTCCAACGTATTGACGTAATCAAATTTTGGGACGACCTTTATGACCCTGATTGTTTTACCATGACAAAGCACATTAACCTGAATTTTCTGCTTCGCCCATCGTGATTGACCTTCCTTGGTCCTCCATTTGTACACCAATATGTCCACGGGGAATCAATTTCTGAATGCAGTTGTTGTTTCGTATTCAGCCCGTGTCGGCCCGTTGCATTATTTTCTGGGGGAATGGTTGTGTCACTGATACAGTGCCCCTATTACCAGTAAGCCGGTCGTAATTTCACTGACAGGCTGAGTCAACCCACCTGGTATCATTTCAACGGCGCAATAGGGGCTCAAACTCAAGACCCTGAGATGTTAAGCCAGCCACCTTAACCGTTAAGCCAACGACAGGCTTATGAATGCAGTGATTCTTTGTTTCTCGAAGCCATAAAAGGTTAACCTTCAGATATAATCCAAATACACGTCGCTTTGCTCCGTCAACTACATCTGGGAAAATCGGGAAACTTAACTCGGCCAAGTAATGTGGACTTTGCTGTAAAGTAGGTCATTGGCTGTCGAAGCCATCAATTAACAAATGTAAGAATAGCATATTAGGCTTTTTGAATAAAGTCAGTACGGAGGGACTGAAAGGACATCTCGGAAGGTAACGTGATTGCTTTGAGTTGTGTTTTCCCGGTTCAGTTCTGATGAAATGTAATCTGACTGCACTCGTCATCCTGGTGCACTGTAGGCACAATGTTGCATGTGATGCTACACCTGTGCAAGTTACCTTCCTTCGCAAATAAGCATGTACGACTAGTGTAAAAAAAAAAAACATGAAATAAAAAACTCGCAAAACGAACAAACTTAAATCACATTTATAATCCTGCACTCACTACCACTCACACGCGCCGCTTTCATGAAGGTGTGACCTACCTGGAGCCCCCTTTTTCATGTAGTGGATCCACAGAAGCCATATTAATATCGGCTATATCTTGACCTTGACTGGAATTCTAAGTGGCAACTTAAGTTTGGAATCTTTTGCAAAAGGAAAGTCAGCACAACATGCTTGCGGATCATGAATGGGTAGCATCTGGATTCTGGAAGGTTTCTTCGCACTGCATCCTAAGGGGGAGCCGCCCTCCTCTATCCCCCCCCCCCAAAAAGATGTCACCACATGTTACCACCTGCTTAGTGGAAACTCGTTATGGGTGGCAACTCGATAAATAATAAATCCAAATATCTCATCATTATTAAACAAATCTTTTTTTTCACATTTTCATCCACGCTTGATTTTAAACTTGATGTGATAAGATGAAGAGCACCCCCAGACGGTATCAGTTGCTCTTTCATGTCGGAAGAAATGATCAACTCGCACTATCCCCTAACTTTTGATCTGAAGAAGCTTGACTGGTCTGTAGTTTATGAGGGTTTTTCCCCAAACATTAAGGAATGGTCCCTTACTACCTCTGCCACTGAAGGTGGGCAGAGGTTATGTTTTCACCCCTCTCTGTTTGTCTGTTTGTTTGTTTGTAAACAATATGTCTCAAAATGTTAGGGACGGATTTTGGTGAAGATCCGAATCCTGATACGATAATTGTTTTTGAAAAAAATGATTCTTCACGATTGAGAGATATGGCCAAAAACGAGATATATCACGATATCTCAATAAGTTGTGGACAAGTTATAAAATAACTTGGTAGAGATGAGTTGGTCAGATGACAGTAACAAGCCAATTAGATTTTGGTTCAGGTCGGAATCCAGATCCGTCCTATCGGTGCGATAAAATATGTGAACTGCTCAGCCTGGCGGAGGTATTGTTACGGATTTTGAAGCCTCTTGCACACAGACAGTCAGCAGTCCCAAAGTTTAGTTATTTCATTAAGTATATGTGTGTAGTTAGAATCCATCCCCTGTGTCTAACGGGAATTTCATGTGTGCGCTGCAAGTTATTTTGTAGTTAGTTTTTTTTTTTTTTATATTCCCCAACAACAACATCCTGCTTCGTTCCACCACCCCACCAAACCTTCGCGCACTGACTCCATTATCCACGTATTTTTGGCTGAAGGCGTTGGCGGAGCCTCCATCACCTTGGATCGAGGCTCCGCTTCGAAGAAGGGCAGGGAGTGTTTCCTCCAGGCAATGGACGAATAGCAAGCAAAGCCGAGGCGCTCCAGCCAATGTGAAGCAAGAAGGCCAAAGACGACGACAAAGCCTCTTCGGGGGTGTGGGGGGGGGGTGCGGGCCACCGACACACCACCCGTCCAATGGGAGGCAGAGTTCCCTCCCACCTCGCAGGAGGGGTTGAATAATTGTCGGTGCGATCCGTCTGGGTCGTCTCGTCTGGTCTGCTGGCTATCTTCCGTCTTGGTGCTGGCTGGCGTCTGCCGCTTTGTCTTGGTTCCTTGGTGCTTGGTGCGAGGTTGTCCGTGTGGGTTCGAGTCCCACCGTGGTGGTTGGAGCGTCCGATCTTCCCAAGCCCTTCCACAAGAATCCCGAGCTTCACAAGGGCAGGTCGGCAAGCCGTGCGAACGCGGCCAGGTACCAGCAGAACTCTGACCTCCAGCCTGTCTATCCCCTTGGCTGCGAGGGTCGAAATAAAGACAATCCAGGTCCATTTTCTGTGTGTGTGTGTGTGTGTGTGTGTGTGTGTGTGTGTGTGTGTGTGTGTGTGTGTGTGTGTGTGTGTGTGTGTGTGTGTGTGTGTGTGTGTGTGTGTGTGGTGGGGCCGTCCTATAAGTAGAAATTGTTTAAGTGTTGATTGCTCATTGTACATTTGCCTGCATATTCGTAACAACTCTGCTCTGTGTATCCCTTCCCGATTATTGCAAAGAAACCCCTGTTAAATGCACCAGCTCGTTGCCTGTCGTTTCTACCATTGACCCAGCACGGTGCGGGCTTGAGAAATAGTGAGGCGGTCTGTGCCGTAAGTTGTTATTTGGACCGGCGTGGCTTTGTAACTCCCGCTCAGTTATGCCAGATCCGAGTCGGTAACAGCGACTCGGTTCGGACAAAGTCGGCCGAGGGTGTGGCTTCCCCGGTAGTTAGACGGCGTGGGTACTTAGGTAAATTGGAATTTGACAAGTAGACCCTACCTCACGCCGTCGAAATATTGGCGACCACGGTCCTTTAAGCGAGCCGTCGACTCCGGAGTTATCCGGGGTGACGACCTTCCAATTCCGGTGTTCGGTG
>NC_140971.1:94242723-94350223 GCF_056783735.1 Eptatretus burgeri
CATGTTCACACTCAATGGGATCATTAGGTCATATGTGAGTGTTACTTCCTTGTTCTCAACTTTTGCTTTTGGTTCATGCTTCCATGAGTTTTCTGGGATGGGATATGGAAGTTTTTGTCGATGTGCCGGTGGATTACTCCACAAACCCTGTTGTGCCTTTGTGTGTACAGCTGTTCTGACATGTTTTATTTTATTTTATTTTTTGTGTTCGGTCATTAAGCATCACATATCATGCTCTTTGCTAAGCCTGGTGTTGGCGCAGTGGTAAGGGCAGTGGCTTGGGACCCAAGAGGTCCTGAGTTCAAGCCCCGTTGGGACACTGAATTAATATATGTATGTATATATATATGTATATATATATATATATATATATATATATATATATATATATATATATATATATAAATATATATAAACCAAGTAGAAAACACCAGGGGGTTGACTCAGCCTGCCATCCTTCCGAGGTCGGCGAAATGAGCACCAGTTGTACTGGGCCCGGTGTATGCCCCGGTTAGAATAGGTGTACCATATCCCTGTGTGTCGTAAGAGGCGACCAGGGTTGCGTCAGGAAGGGCATCCGGCGTAAAAACCTATGCCAAATCATTATGCGGACAACAAAACGAATTTCCATACCGGATCGGTCGAGGCCCGGGTTACCAACGACCGCCACCGGTACCGGTGGTCAGCAGGGTACCAGTGGAAATTGTGCTACTGCTGGGCGAAGGAGGAGAAGGAGGAGAAGGAGACGGGGAAGGCGAGTCCGGAGGCAGTGGGAGAGGGGGAAGGGTAGAAGTGTGGAGGTGAGAGTTGGAACTCTGAATGTTGGGACGATGACTGGCAAAGGGCGAGAGTTGGCTGATATGATGGAGAGAAGAAAGGTGGACATACTGTGTGTACAAGAGACCAAGTGGATGGGGAGTAAGGCTCGGAGCATTGGAGGTGGTTTCAAACTGTTCTACCATGGTGTGGATGGGAGGAGAAATGCTGTCGGGATAATCCTGAAGGAAGATCATGCCAAGAGGGTATTGGAGGTGAGGAGGGTGTCTGACCGAGTGATGAGTGTGAAGTTGGAAATTGAAGGGGTGATGATGAATGTCATCAGTGCATATGCCCCACATATGGGGTGTGAGATGGAATATAAAGAAGATTTCTGGAGTGAGTTAGATGAAGTGGTGGAGAGTGTATCCAAGGATGAAAGAGTGGTGATTGGAGCAGATTTCAATGGACATGTTGGGGAAGGGAATAAAGAGGATGAGGAGGTGATGGGGAGGTACGGTCTCAACAAGAGAAATGTGGAAGGGCAAATGGTGGTAGAGTTTGCAAAAAGAATGGAAATGGCAGTGGTAAACACGTATTTCAAGAAGAAGGAGGGTGACACAGGGTGACATACAAGAGTGGAGGAAAGTGCACACAGGTGGATTACATCTTAAGTAGGAGATGCAACCTGAAAGAGATTAGTGACTGTAAGGTTGTGGCAGGGGAGAGTGTAGCTCGACAGCATCGATTGGTGGTCTGTAGGATGACTTTAGAGGTGAGGTTGAGGAAGAGAGTGAGGGCTGAACCAAGGACCAGATGGTGGAAGCTGAAGGAGGAAGACTGTTGCGTGAAATTTAGGGAGGAGGTGAGACAGGTGTTGGATGGTGGTAAAAATGGGTGGGATGATTGGGCAACGACAGCAGAAGTTGTGAGGGAGATAGCTAGGAAGGTACTTGGTGTGACATCTGGACAGAGGAAGGAAGATAAGGAGACTTGGTGGTGGAATGAGGAAGTACAGGAAAGTATAAGGAAGAAGGGGTTGGCGAAAAAGAAGTGGGATAGTCAGAGAGATGAAGAAAGTCGGCAGGAGTACAAGGAGTGGCGTCGAAAAGCAAAAAGAGAGGTGGCAAAGGCCAAGGAAAAGGCATATGACGAGCTGTATGAGAAGTTGGATACAAAAGAAGGGGAAAAGGATTTATACCGATTGGCAAGACAGAGGGACCGAGCTGGGAAGGATGTGCTGCAGGTTAGGGTGATAAAGGACGCAAATGGGAATGTGCTGACGAGCGAGGAGAGTGTGTTGAGAAGGTGGATGGAGTACTTTGAGGAGCTGATGAATGAAGAAAATGAGAGAGAGAGAAGGTTGGAAGAGGTGGAGATAGTGAATCTGGAAGTGGGGTGGATCAGTAAGGATGAAGTGAGGACTGCTATGAAGAGGATGAAAAGTGGAAAGGCGGTTGGCCCAGATGGTATACCAGTGGAGGCATGGAAGTGCTTAGGAGAGATGGCAGTGGGGTTGTTAACCAGATTGTTTAATAAAGTCTTGGAAAGTGAGAGGATGCCGGAGGAGTGGAGATTAAGTGTGCTGGTTCCGATTTTCAAGAACAAGGGTGATGTGCAGAGCTGTGGAAATTACAGAGGGATAAAGTTGTTAAGCCACACCATGAAGTTGTGGGAAAGAGTAGTGGAAGCTCGGTTGAGAGGAGAGGTGACGATCTGTGAGCAGCAATATGGGTTTATGCCAGGAAAGAGCACCACTGATGCAATGTTTGCTTTGAGAATGTTGATGGAGAAGTATAGGGAAGGCCAGAAGGAGTTACATTGTGTGTTTGTGGATTTAGAGAAAGCTTATGATAGGGTGCCAAGAGAGGAGTTGTGGTATTGTATGAGGAAGTCGGGAGTGTTGGAGAAGTATGTGAGGATCGTGCAGGATATGTATGAGGACAGTGTGACAGCGGTGAGGTGTGCGGTAGGAATGACGGACCGGTTTAAGGTTAAAGTGGGATTGCACCAAGGATCGACTCTGAGCCCTTTCCTGTTTGCAATGGTGATGGACAGGTTGACGGACGAGATCAGACTGGAGTCTCCATGGACCATGATGTTCGCGGATGACATCATGATCTGTAGGGAGAGTAGGGAGCAGGCTGAATCGAGCCTCGAGAGGTGGAGGTACGCACTGGAGAGAAGGGGAATGTTAGTCAGTAGGAGTAAGACGGAGTACATGTGCGTAAATGAGAGGGAGGGTGGTGGTATGGTGCAGTTGCAAGGAGTTGAGGTGGGGAAGGTGGATTGGTTTAAATACTTGGGATCAACTGTCCAAAGTAACGGAGAGTGTGGGAGAGAAGTGAAAAAGAGAGTGCAGGCAGGATGGAGTGGGTGGAGAAGAGTTGCAGGAGTGATTTGTGACAGAAGGGTAGCTGCAAGAGTGAAGGGAAAAGTATACAAGACTGTAGTGAGACCAGCTATGTTGTATGGTTTGGAGGCGGTGGCGCTAACAAAAAGACAGGATGCGGAGCTGGAGGTGGCAGAGTTAAAGATGCTGCGATTCTCGTTGGGAGTGACGAGGATGGACAGGATAAGAAATGAGTATATTAGAGGGACAGCGCAGGTAGGACGGTTTGGAAACAAAGTGAGAGAGGCGAGATTGAGATGGTTTGGACATGTGCACAGGAGGGAAACGGAGTATATCGGGAGAAGGATGTTGAAGATGGAGCCGCCAGGCAGGGGGAGAAGAGGAAGGCAAAAGAAGAGGTTCATGGATGCGGTGAGGGCGGACATGCGGGTGGTTGGAGTGTCAATGGAAGATGTGGAGGATAGAGCGAAATGGAGACAGTTGGTCCGCTGTGGCGACCCCTAGCGGGAGCAAGCCGAAAGAGGAAGAAGAAGATCATGCTCTTTGCTAACCCACCTCCACCCCTCATCTGTTATCTGTCTCTCTGTCTCTCTCTCTCTTTTTCTCTTCCCCCCCCCCTCACCCTTCTCTCTCACTCTGTCCCCTCCTCGCTCCCTCCTAATAAAATGCAGCACTCTCCTCCCACACCTCTATTGCTCTCTCGTTGTGTGTGTGTGTGTGTGTGTGTGTGTGTGTGTGTGTGTGTGTGTGTGTGTGTGTGTGTGTGTGTGTGTGTATCTCTCTCATGCACCCTTTCCTCCATGAATAGTAATGTTTCGTGAAGTGTCGCTCTCCCCACCTCCCCCTAGCTCCCTCTCCTTCATTCTTTCTGCCTCCCCTCCCTCCTCTCACCTTTCACCTTTCACCTGTCTCTCTCTCTCTCTCTCTCTCTCTCTCTCTCTCTCTCTCTCTCTCTCTCTCTCTCTCTCTCTCTCTCTCTCTCTCTCTCTCTCTCTCTCTCTCTCTCTCTCTCTCTCTCTCTCTCTCTCTCTCTCTCTCTCTCTCTCTCTCTCTCTCTCTCTCTCTCTCTCTCTCTCTCTCTCTCTCTCTCTCTCTCTCTCTCTCTCTCTCTCTCTCTCTCTCTCTCTCTCTCTCTCTCTCTCTCTCTCTCTCTCTCTCTCTCTCTCTCTCTCTCTCTCTCTCTCCCCTCCCCCCTTTATTGGCCCCGTTGTATTTGCTAGTTGTATATTTGCGATGGGTTGTATTTGCTCGTATATATATGTATGTATATATATATATATATATATATATATATATATATGCCAAAATGTGGCCCTTCCAACCCGATAAATGTGTCTTGATGTTTAAATGCCACGAGCTCATGCACACATCTTTGCTTTCTGCCTGGATAGCTTCTGCCACACTGACTCGAGCCTATTTTAAAGACTGAGGATCTAAGGTCACAAGTTGTGACCACACACAAAGATTGTAGGGTCCTCAACCATGGTCTCACTCATGCTGGAGCTCATCAGGATGACCAACCACAATCGTTTACCTGTGATCGTGCAACCTATTCGGCGTAAATGCTGTTGAACCTCCGAGCTTGGTAAAGCAGTATAGCATCCCATAACAGCTGAAACTGCATGAACTGTGAGCAGTAATGTCCATCTTCCACACGAGAACATTCCCCTCTGATTTACTGCCTCACCAACCAGGAGCTGAGTTTGCAGTCGGGCATAACAAGAAACTAAAACGTCGCCCTTTTGGCCCGATAAATGCATCGTAGCATTTAAATGTCACGAGCGCACGTGTACAGCTAGTAAACGCCATGATGCATTTATCGGGTCAGAAGGGCCACATTTGGTTAGCCATGTGATCAATCTGTCAAATTTGATCAGCAACATTATGCTGACACTGCACTTACTGGCTCTGTGAAAGGGAACCAGTCGGTTCTTGAAACTGTCAGGCAACAATGAAGAATTTTCATTCCTTTCCGCTCAGTGTGTTGCTTTTTCCGACAAATACAATAAATATCTTCTGCATATATTCGCTCGTGATGCCCCTGTACTTCCCCCGCTGTTCTTTTCACTCCTCACTCCCCCTTCCCCACCTCCAGAGAAAGTTTGGTTGTACAGTATAAATGTGGTGTTGATGTGGCGTCGGCATGATGGACCCAATAATATCCTCCTGCGTTTAGAGTTTCTTGTATCATAAAAACATTTGATGATGATTTGGATGTGATCACTAAAAAAAAACAAAATGAAGTCTTTCAGGAGTCATGCACTTTAATAAATGACAGTCCATGAGGAGTCGTATTTCTTGATGACGCGAAATAGTTTTTGGAAAGTAAATGGTTTGAGTTGGATGAACAGGAAGAGCTCAAGATCAAGATTGAGTTTGTTCGTGCTTTGTTGTAGTTGGCACAGATCCTGCCCACAGAAGAGAACTTTCTCCTTTTCTTCAGACAGCACGTGCGATCAAGCACCGAGTTCATGGAGGTGAGCATCATTCTTTGAATCTCCCTTTCATCATCAGGTGTTTTCACATTCTCTTTCTCCTGTATTTTTCATCTTTGGATAACGTTTTCATTTTAGATCTAATGTGCGTATCGTTTGTATTATCTTTGAATTGTTTGTTCTCTCTCTCTTTTTCCTGTATTATTACCTCCATCTCCGAAGGTAGAAGAGGTTATGTTTTCATCCCTGTTTGTCTGTCTGTCTGTCTCTGTCTGTTTGTTTGTTTGTTTGTCTCTGTGCAGGATATCTCAAAAAGCTATGGACTGATTCAGACAAAACTTGGAATGCAGGTTGGGTGTTTGACAAGGACAAATTGTTTGATTATGGTGAAGATTTGGATCCGAATCTGGTCCATCATTGGGATACAAAACATAAACTGTTCAGCCTGGTGGAAGGATGCGCTCTTCCGAGCGTCGTTCCAGTCTTCTATATTTAAAAGTAGCCAAGTTTCTCCATCCATAACGCTTTGTTCTACGTCGTTCCTGCTGTCGTGCAATTATACAAATGGTACTATTGGAAAGGTAACAATGCATTTCCTTCATTGGAAGACTAATAATTGATTTACTTCGAACAAAAGATCATTCATTTGATCGCAAACTTGCCTGTTTTAAAAACTCGGGTTAAGGACGAAGAAGCGGGACCTCAAGCTTTGATATAGTGGTTCCAGCGGTAACATTTATTATTCCACGACAGCAGGAACCCTTTACAAGGACGCGGGAGGAGCACACAAAATTATCTATAGTAATACTTCTTGCAGCAATGAAAAATACATAAAAGTACACTGAAGAAGCACACAAACAACAACAACCACAGCCATGACAACAACAATTACTTGTTACAAAAGATCCTTTTATCGGTGTTTCCCTTAATTTGACAATCTCATTGACACTAACATATTGAAATGAAAGATGTTTGTGAAGTACAACATGCTGTCTTATATTATGCTTCAACCCATCAGCGAAGTGATGAGAGGTATGCCTATTAATCTTTGAATTGTCACAACATAATTTGATGTTTGTATAATAATTAAATCATATTACACACTCATGATAAAGCCACTTTTCATGTTCCTTACTTCCCTTTCTGATGTGTTTGATTTTAACTGTAAAGCAACACCGAATCGAGAGAGATTTTCACTTAAAACGTACAATTCTTTCGCTCCCCATAGGCCTGGCGTCATTACGATTCAGACCGGAGTGGCTATATCGAGTCTGACGAACTCAAGGTAAGGTTTTGGATGTTATTACTTAATGAAGTACAAGAGGAATGTTTTACAATTGTTATGGACATGAATATATTTTTCTATCTCTCCAATCTCCTCCCTATCTCATCATGATACGTCTTGACCCTTCTAAATGCTATAGTTTTATCTCTTATTCTTTCTTCTGCTTTTTCTTCTTCCTATGACAGAAAAATGGAATCCCATTCGGCTTTGTGCTGATGCCCTTGGCGAGGTCCCTCTCTTCCTTCCATAGTAACATTCCCATTTATCCCATCGGTAACTCTGCAAATATGCCGTTTATTCATTTTTAATTTGTACGTTCTTTATTACCCCCGACTCTGAAGATGGAGGGAGGTTATGTTATCACGTCTGTCTGTCTGTTTGTCTGTCTGTGAGCAGGATATATATATATATCAAAAACGTTGTGGATGGATATAGAGAAAATTTGGTGGTCAGGTTGGATGTGTGACATGGACGAATTGATTCGATTTTGGCTCATGTCCGGATTCAGATGCAGCCTATGAGTGGGATACAAAACGTAAACTGTTCAGCCTGGTGGAGGTATGCGCTCCACCGAGTGCCATTCCACACATTATGGGCCAAATTTTGGAAAGGTTGCATTTAGCGAGCGTCTTGCAAACACACACCTCACCCTGAAACGCTGACAAAAACGTTGTTGGTCCGCACAGCTAAATAGCAATTTACGAAGGGAACTAAACAGCCGATTAGTTGTGTGCGTCTAAACTGCCGATTAGCCTGTGAAACACCCATGTATCACCAACATCTGATTGAAATGATGCACTTGCATGGAATCGCAGCACCGTGTCCAATTGTTGGAGGGGATTCAGGACATTGCTCCGCATCGCAGGTTGATCCGGGTAATCTTTCACTAGATTCAGCAGTCAATGAAATTATTCCTTCCAGAGTCTGTAATTCCAGATAAATTTGATATTGTCATACTTCTCCAAATGGTGGACATTTGTAATGCCCTCCCTCACCTGGAGGCGGCGCAACACGATACGCATTTACATAGAGAATTTGCGTCTCCCACCTCACTCCCCCAAGACCACAGGGAAAGAGAAAAACACCCCAACACATTAATTGGGGTCATGCTGATCTTATACAGCAAGTGTGGATGTCACCAGGCCAGAACTGTAGGAAGAGTAGCCCGACAAACAAACACCTGTCCATGAATTATAATGAGGATGCAACAATTGATTCACGGCCTTAAACACACTTTTAAACATGCCCTCACCGACGTGTAAAAGTTTCTTTGTTATTTAAAAGCTTGTGATTCGATTTTGATCCGTGTTAGATAATCACTCTTTGTTGATTGGTGACTAAATTTGAACGGGTGATTCTACGTGCATCAAACTCTTAAACGCTTTTCGGAAATTCAGCCCGATATCTAGTTTGGTTTCTAAATTATTTAGGCCATTTATTTTTTTTTTCTTCACTGGTGGACTTTATTTGCATTAGTTAACAATTCGTACAGCTTAGAGCTTCACCGCTTTTGGAAGTTGGGATTTTCTATAAAACCTCTTTCTCTTATCCATCTTATTCCAACATTATTTCAATGATTTCTTCTTCCCACATGATCTTTTAATAATTTTTTATTTAAATTTTTGACGTATAAACATTCGTCAATGCATTTTGCTCCAACAACCACAAGCCAACCTTACACCACCCTCCATGTTGTACGAAAATACAGTGAGTCCTCTATGTTGTATGTCCAAGATGTGTTCCTTGGACAAGTTAGCCTGGATCACAAGCAAACTCATTGGCACATGACGTTGGTTTTGGTGCTCGATTCAGACTGATACTTGATGTTCTGTTTGCTCCATCACCAAACTACGAGTGTGTACATTAGTAGAAGCACCCAATGGAGTATTACACTGCCCACTACCGGCTCTCGCCTTGCCCTTTTTTTGCCTGATTGTCCTTGCAGTCATCACGGGTATCTCAATGATGCCCGCTAGATTAATTGAATGCTCACCTGCATCGAACCACCTCAATACGTCTAATTTAGTCTGCAAGGTGACGACACTTCGTCTCCGCTTGCTCACAGAGGCACTCACCTCACTTGACAGGTAGTCACATTTATTTACCTGTTATTAACTCATGTTAAGCGGTAAGTAAATACAGTACCAAAAGTGAATAAAATGTCGCTGGTCATGCACATTGCAGCTCAACAGAGTTGGCGGAGTAGCAATACAGGGCAGAGTGAGATGGAGTTTTTAAATTTTTTTTATTTCTTATTTTTATTACATTGTTTTTTTCCCACAACATGCCAAATTTTTGGTACTGATATCGGAAAAGAGTGTTAATTCATCAACAACGATATACTGGAACCCCCCCCCCCCATAACTCACATCATAAAGCTTGACATAAGAAAAAGACCACACAGAAGTTTGTGCATCTTGCCTTGCTGCAACAGCCAGAATCATGTTGGCTCTTCCTCATTCTTCCACTCCAGCTTTTCCCATCAGTCCCCAAATGTACCTCTCCCATCGAACACTCCAAACCTTGTTTTGAAAGATCAGCAATAACCAGCCACAATGTGGTTGCCATGATTTTCGGCATAAAGCAGTAGGCCTCAAGCAGTGTCAATATTCCCATCTCGACATCCACAAAAGGAATTACCTTGCTGCTCTTTTCTCAGGTCAAACTTTCTCTCTGATCTCCTCCTTTAATTCACGAAGTTACTTGATTCGTGTCCCTTTGAAAGTCTCCATTTTCATTAAGTTGCTTAAATGTTCGAAAAGTCTGCCAATCAATTAAGGTTAGCGAGCCGATCTGTGGTCGACTTTTTCACTCAAAAAGCCCCATTCCCATTCGTGTAAATGTCACATTACTGCCGTTTCAGCTTTTGATTGTTTGGGAGCTTTGCATACCTGTGGGAAGAATTATTATCTGTACTCCAATAGTAAGCGCTGCAAAATGTGTCCAGAGGGCAATCATCTTCAGAAAGTTGAATTTCTGTGAATCAAAGTACATTCCCTCCACTTCCCACGGTCGTTCTGTGAAGACTCTGTGCTTTGTATCCGCTCCTCCTGGTGGGTGTAGATACATAAAAGGTTGTATGGCAGACACAGATCAGGTCCTTGCTGTTATCAATGATTTTTAGTTTTTGTGAAAATCAGATGCATTTCTCAAATCGTATTTTTTTTCAGTCATTCAAACTCCTGGGTCTCACTCTCAGCCGTGATCTTTCTTGGACGACCACATTTTAAAGTTTGCCTCCAAAGCCAGCCGCCAACTGGGCATCCTTCGTCATATAAAGCCCTTCTTTGGCACACCTGAACTCCTGCCCACCTTCAAGGCCCCCATCCATAGCTTAATGGATTGCTGCTCTATGGGCCTATCACTCTCCCATTGCTGACATTTTGGTGGTCTCTGTCTTCTTCCACTTCCTTTTTGTTCTTGCACCCTCTGCCCTCTCTATGCTCTCCCCCCCCCCACAACCCCTCATCCCTAGGTTTCTGCAGGTCCACCAGCAACCCCTTTCTGATGGAACTCTCAAAATCCAGAATCACTGCTCAGCTCCACTCATTTGTTCCTCTCTTTATTATTGCCTGTTTGACCAACTTCTATATTCTCTGCAATCTCATTCTTCCCTCCAAGTCGTCAAGCATCCTGATCCGTTCAGCGTTCTTGGTCTTCCATGTGCATTGACTCTGTGTACAAAAAAAAATCTCAGCATTTTAGCATGACGTAAACAGTTACCACGTAATTTGTGAATATAAGAACGAATAAAGCATGAGCAATGATCTCAAATGCTTCGTTAGAAGTGACAGGCAACGCTAATGGCAGTTGATCGATTTTCTCTCCTTGTGATGAGAAAAATCAAGGCTTCAGAGGGATTTAAAGAGGTTCATGATAATCCATGCTCACCAAAAAAAAAATAGTACCTTCATTTAAAAGCAATTCGCTGAGCAGCGAGTAACTTTTAAAGTAAGCACATCATTTTTATTCCCACGCTTAAAAAAAACAAAAAAAAAACAGGGGTATATTGTAATTGGCTCCATCTGTCTGTCCGTCCGTCCGTCCGTCCATTCGTCCATCATGCTATCTCCTCCAAAACAGTTGGGCAGAAATTCACCAAACTTGGTCGTTATGATCACCACTTGGCAAGAAGGTACGAGAACAGTATAATTTTTGGCCCCGCCCCCCTGGAGCAGGGTCAAAAGGTCAAATACCAAAAAATGCAATCAATTAAGGTCACATTTTAACCCATTTTTAGTGAAACTTTGTGGATGCAATCAACATTGGGGGTATGTAACGATTTTTTTGGATTTGACTCCTGGTCCATGCCCCGGAGTGGGGACGTAGGGTCACGGGGGGGATAAAACTTGGAAAAACTATTTCAACTAAAATTTGATATTGGTTCATTCATTCCTGCTTTAGGTGGGATGCGTGGAGATTTGTGATGGCATGCCACCGACTTCGTTTTAGTTTGCGATGGGGAATGGGGCTCGAGAGTGGGGAAGAAGGTGTGCTGTTTTTCTCTCTCCACAAGAGCAAGGCTCATGGAAGAGAAGGTTAAATTTACAGTGGGGGTCGCAGATCAAAATGGGAAGATTAGCAAGATTCGTGACAATTACGATGTGAATCTCATGCAGATAAAACATCAATTTCTGATTAAAATCAACTGAGAAATAAGAATCTGGTCGTTTGTCTCCTACAACAGGATGGTTTATTGAATTAAAGATTCATTCATTTTTATGGTGTGTAATCCATCTTCTGTTTTTTTTTTGCATCTTGTTAGTGCATTCCATCTTTTTCTTTTTCCAATCCATATTTTTGTTTTTGCCTTTCCTACTAGTTATTGGACCCTGCTATATAGAAGCATATATTGGTTAAAGTAAGACGTTTTCAAATTCCTTGCCGATTCTGCAATTCTGCGATCCATCTGGAAGAGATGATCACCAGGCTACTCAAAGTCTGCTCAAATAAAAAGCCATCTCTTCTTTTGTACTCTTCAAAAGGAGTTTGCTCTGGAGCATTTTGTCTCATGACAAGTGTTTGAGATCACGCTGACCCATAATAACATTGTCAGAACTGATCCATCTGTTTACTGACTCTTTCACCCTGCATCCAATAATTGTAAGCAATAATAACTACATATCAGTCATCACAAAGCGATTGCTTAGGGTAAGCCTTCCCCGACAGGGGGAGGCTTACCCTTGATGATCGCCCATGACACAACCCTTGGCCCACGATCCAATGATGGCCATATGTTTTTTTTTTTTGCACCGCCACATGACTTTGACCTTCATCATTTCAGGATAGAGTGTAAATGAAGAAAACGTGTCAACATCTACAGTCTATCCATAAAACTCAACATCATGCAAATCGGAAGAAAATTATTCAAGTTATGATGAGAAAGCTGTTTTTTGTTAATTCGGTCACAATCTGAAAAAAAGTAGGTCAAGCATACAAATGAAATATCAGGTGCACTATTATGATGCAAAAAAATATTTGAAGGCCAAGCACTTTTTGAGATTCCGCATTAGCAAAAATGAGCGATGACAAAAAAATGTGTTCTTTTTCAGACCACCATTTGGCCTTGACCTTTAACCTGGAGGGGTATGATGTAAATTAAATGTAAATACATCCTGTTCTAGGCTATCTGAAAAGAGAAGTTTCGTTCCGATCAGACAAACCGGAGTCAAGTTAACGTGAAAAATGTTTAAATGTCTATAATAAGGTCATGACCTTAAATAGGTCAGGGTCAAAAAAACTGCCAATCTTGCATCCTTTTTATTCCCATTATTGATGCAAAATTTCATTCTTAAAGTCCCTGCCAGCTCCAAGATACAGCTCGGAAATTGGGAGTGTTAAGATTGCAGAAAGAAAGTAAAATTTTTTTTTTTAAAAATAGAAAATAAAAAGAAACAAATCCAACAACAGCAATGAGCCTTCCCCTATTGTATAAGGCGAGGTTTAATAATATGAGTTCCCATACAAGAGACTTTGATGCAGGAGGAGGCCAGCGAGGCCTGCACTATTGTTCCCAATTTATGGTTGTTTGTCCATGTTCTATATCTTTTAAATGCTGAGCATCAAGCAAGGAAGCAGCTCCGACTATTTTTCATATCTTTGGCATGACTCGGCTAGAGTTCGAACCACTGACCTACCAGACTCAGAGGACGCTTTAACCGTTATGATGCCACCGAGTAGTTAAATGGATTTTCCATAATTACAAATGACGTCATTCCTAGTATCTCACTGCCTGGTTACATATTACCAATTTGGCTTTTTATTTATAGTTTTTTTAAATCCTGCCCCTTCTCATTGCTGGTTGTACTGCTTTTATGTTACTGTTACGAATTCGCGCCCGCCGGCGTGCGATCGGCCACGTAACTCGAATCGCGACAGGTCGCCCACCGGTACGGACAATTCAGTCGTGACCCGTTTGGAACTACTGCCAAGGAGCTAGCCACGGGTGGGGGTTTAACCTCACCACAACCCAGTCCGCATTTTACCCACGCGAAATAGGGTGAATCGCCGAATGTCGATATACCTAAGTACCCGCGCGAGTAGCGTACCGAGGAGTTGTACCACGCCGCTGGTCGACTCCGGACACGAACCGCTTAAGCGGCTTGTTCCATGCTGCAGGGATAACCGAGCGGAGTTATCGTCGACCTCAACGGTTCAGATTATTTACCGGGTGTTTTAAACCCACTACCAATCTCTTACGTGATGCAAGATGGAGTTTTCAAATAAGGGAAAAAGACGCAACGAAACGGGAAACAGTTCAACAAGCAAGCACTTTATTACACACACACAGACAAGCACGTATTCACAGTCATACAGTAATGCACATATAACAGTCAAGACAAAATGCAACAAAAGGAAAAGCACTACTACCGACTATTATTATTTACAACACTTAAACAATTATACTTGTCGGACGGCGCCACAGCATTCATTCAAAAGCAAAGGAAACGAAAACCACCCTCACAGGCAAGGAGGCAGACAGGTCTTTGGACCAAATGTGCACGGAGCCTGGAGGAGCGGCCAGGTCCACGAGACCGAAAAGGTCTTATCCGCGTCCTCGTGACGTGATGGCGGGCAAGCCGCAATGTCCGCGCAGCTGCGCCCCGACTCCGTGCCCCTGGCGTGGTCGGTGAGCCCTCTCCGGCGTGCTCCGCGCCAGCACGTTTGGGTCGGCACCATGGTTAGGGTGGGGAAGGAACGGGGCCACCGGCACTATCTCAGCGCGGATGGGGGGGGGGAGAATTGTCGACGCTCAGGGTCGAGCGAGGGGAATGGCTGGCTGGCTCGAATCCTGCGACGAGATGGCACCAACGACGAGACGAGCGACCCCCACACTGCAACCTCGATGACGACCTCCATCTTCACTCTACCAGCCCGAACCGCGCGAGTCGCATTGTGCTCGCGTCTTTATAGACCGGAGGAGGAGCCTGTATGCAAATATTAGGATCAAAACGCGATTGTAGGCGGGGCCACGCCACCCTCTGTTCAGCCATTGGTGTGGCAAAAAGGGGGCGTGAATCTCTTTTGATCCGAATTCTCTCCCGTGAAGAATCCACATTCATCGCGCTTGGAGGCGGGGTCATACCGCCCGACGCTCGCCCATTGGACGGAGAAAAAGGGGGGTGAAGCCTTCCTGATCCGAATTTCTCCCTGAGAGGAACGCATTCCTACCCGCAGCTCGACGCGTTAGGCATCAATTACCGAACAGGCCCTGGTCAGCACGACATTTGGTGTTGACTGGTGGCGTGGGGTCGATGGTTGTGGAAGGAAAAAAGTGAAGGCGGTGGGGGGTTTGCTGTGGTGGTTTGGTGGTTGGCGGGCGTCGTTTGGAAATGGCGGTGAAGCGATGTTTGCGGGATGGAATTGTGGAGGTAAAGAGGCAAAGGTGGTGGTGTTTGAGTTGTTGGTGGCTTAATGGTCCAAAATAACAATAGACAAAGAAAAATGGCTAAGTCAAAGCGTCGCAGCCCGGATGAATCACACACATTCCCTCTATACAACGGGTTTGGGCTAACTACACATGAACTTACCGATATATCTCACCTGAGGACCCTTTATGGTGTAATGCGAATTTCCACAACCGTAACATTATTTTCAGCAGTTGTTTGAGGCATTGGAAACTTGCACACCTGATGAGACAAATTTCATCCTCAGCACATCAAACAGCACATCACTCTTGATGATATCCCATATGTACATTTCTCATCAAACATTCAATGCCAAACAAGGAGGTTTTAGGGCCAATTCTAGTATTTTACAATGAAATATTATTACACTTCCAAAAAAATGAATGAATCTTTCCTTCAATAAAACATTCTGTTGCAAGAGATAAGAGGTCAGGTTCTTATTTCTCAGAAATTGATTTTAATCAGAAAATGATGTTTTATCTACATGAGATTCATATCAATATTCTGTCACAAATCTTGATAATCTTTTATTTTCTGATGTGACCAATTTCTGTAATGAGAACAGTATCTTTTAAGACCCTGGGAATAACTATTAGACATACTATGTGCAAATGACCAGAGGCTTGAAGAGGGGTACGGTCAAAAGCCAGTTAAAAGCTCAGTGTCTGGTGTGACCACCATTTGCATTGACACACGCTTGGCAATGGCGCCTCATTGAGGACAAAAGATGGTTTAAGAAGGCTTGAGGGATGTCATTCGAGATCTGTACCAAGGCCTCCGAGTTTGGGCCAACGTCGCCGGCTGGTTTTGAAGACTGCACAATCTTCATTCAATTTCATCCCATACATGTTCTATGGAAGATAGATCAGGTGAAACAGCTGGTCACGGAAGTGTGGGAATGTTCTGTTGTTTGATGAAGTCGGTGACCACTCGTGCGACGTGAGGGCGCACGTTATCCTGTTGAAGTGTGATGTGATGTGACATCCATTAACCTGCAGGAACGTGAGGATGGAAAACTTCATCATGGTACTCAATGGTAAAGAATCACTTTAAAAAACTGTTATAATTCTCGTATCTTGATACAGATCCAGATCTTCACCAAAATCGAATCAATTCGTCCTTGTCACACACCCAACCTGTCCACCAAGTTTCATCCAAATATGTCAGGGGTCTCCAACCTTTTTGGGCGGAGGGCGCACTCATTAAACCAAAGTGGTGAGGGGCGGAGGGTCGCACCGAAAAAAGGACGCTAAATCCAGGAAAAAAAAAATATATATATATATATATATATATATATATATATATATATATATATATATATATATATATATAATTAATATGCGGAAATTTAAACAAAAATTAGTGCTGAATATATTTTTCTTGCCAACGAATATGATAAATGAATAATAGTGTTAAAAACACATGTGTCTAATATGAATCAAAATCATGATAAAAATAACAGAACGCTTTGATCATTGACTCTGGCAAATTGGCAGTATCGCGGGCCGCATTGGAATGTAAACTTAATACGGCACCGCGGGCCGCATAAATCCGTCTAAGGGGCCGTATGTGGCCCGTGGGCCGCAGGTTTGAGACCCCTGAAATATGTCAACAACCTTTTGAGATATCCTGTTCACAAACAGACAGACATACAGACAGACAGGGGTGAAAACATAATCACTGTCCAGCTTCAGTGGTGGAGGTAAAAAAAAAAAAATATATATATATATATATATTCAGCCTTCTAAGGTAGTGCTCAATTGTAATATTAAAGTGCTTCTTACAAATTCCACATTTATTCTGCAAGATTGATCACCAACTATTAATAGATTAGGTACTGAAGATAACATTTCCTTGGAATTACCTTGGAAGTTTCCGTTAAAACAAACCATTCACCATTAAAGATTGTTTCCTGGTTTTTTTTATTTTTGTTAAACTATTTTAAAAGTGATTATTCACCATTAAATATAACATTTCCTTCTCCACAAAATAAGTATTTAACAATTTTAATCGCACAGAAGAACGAGCGATATTAAATTTATGAACGATGCAGTTCCTTTGCTCCCTTAAACTTTTCGAACAGGTCCTGAGTATACCTGGATGTTCTTCCACTTGCTTCCTGTCTGTACACTCCATTGCATTTGCCAACACATTGTTATGTACTTTCAGGACACTCACTAAAAATATCCTATTGTCGTGTTCTACCTCACAGGACTTTCTGCGAGATTTGTTGAAAAAGGCAAACAGAGAGTTTGATGAGGAGAAACTGGAAGAATACACTCAAACCACTGTGAGTTTTTTTTATTTTTATTGCTGACGTCATTTCATTTGCTTCATAATGGTCATGTAGAAAAATATAAAAGTTTATGTTTTTGTGAAGATGGAAAAGTTTTGAGCAATTTGCTGTTCACTGTACAGCGTGAGTCATCCTAGTAATGGGCAGTGAGGTAGTCGGTGAAATAAACATAAAGACATCATTAATAAAGTGATGATTTCCTTTTGTCACCATTACTTAGCAATCGATTATAGATTCTCACCATTTATATCCATCCATCCATTGGGACCGTACTCTGTGCTGAGCGTTGTTGCTGCCTAAGCAGTCTCCTTGGCTATTGGGCACAATCTTGGACGGGTCACCACTCCGACACAGGACACCAGCATGCTGGCACTCATTTTGCCGACCTCGGAAGGATGACAGGCAGAGTCAACCCCACCTGGGATTAATTAAACAGCCGAGTGGGGTTTGAACTCACGATCATGGGATCCCAAGCCCACCACCCGGACCATTAAGCCAACACCAAGCGTACCATTTATATAGAACTCGAGAATTAAATAAAAACATTCACTCAAGTCCAATGCAACAATATTTTAAAAGTTATAAATATACATTTTTCTATGCGAATGAACCCTGTTGTACGTGCAAAGTTTAATGGTTCATACAAACCCTGTGTTCCAAATGGAAATTAAATTCCAAATAGACATAGCAATGTGCAGACGTGAACTTTGAGTGGCTTTCGACAATTTTCACAAACAAAACTCCAAGGTTTTATTTTCTTTCTCCATAGTCCTCCTATATATACCTGGTATTTATTACCCCCCCCTCCACCCCTCCCCCGCCCCGTTGGACTTAGTCGGAAACAGGGGCTTATGGATTAGGTCTCGTGCGTCCATGCATCCGTCTGTTTGCAGTCATATCTCAGACATGTAAGGACTGATTTTGTCCAAACTTGGCACAAAGATAACACACAATGGTTTACATATGCACATCGTTTTGTTTCACAATTTGATCAAAGATGGCCGACTGGTGGTCATTTTAGTTGTAAAAAACCCAATGTTGAACACGTCCTCAACCATTTCTCAGACATGCCTTTACCAGTCTTGTTCAAACTTGGCACAAGTACAGTACATGATGGCATACATGTGCATCTCACTTTATTTTGTGATCTGATCAAAGATGGCCGACTGGTAGACTGGCGGCCAATTTAGTTGAAAAAAAAAAAAACACGTACTGAACACATCCTCAACCATTTCTTGCATATGCATTTACCGATCTTGTTCAAACTTGGCACACAGACAATGAGTGATGGCTTACATATGTGCACCATTTTTTTGTTTGACAACAGATCCAAGATGGCCGACTGTCGGCCATTTTGTTACTTAAACGTGTCCTCGCAACCATTTCTCGGACATGCATGGTTCGATTTTGTTCAAACTTGGCAAATGTCACAAATGTCAGAAATGTTCTTCCATGTCACATGACCGCTCAAGTCAGTGGCACATACATATAAATCTTGTAAATATGAGCTGGCCCTTTAACTCCGTACAGCAAAATTACTAAAACCACGGGGGCTATGACATTTTATGACTTTTTCTCCTTGTTTTCACTGTTGTTTTTTTTCATTTCATGCATACTTCATCAGCCTGACAGAATGACCTAAAGGTACACACACTCGACTCTAAGCGCTTTAGCCTGGGTTTGAATCTTGACTCAGCTATAAACTGTCATCCCGGTGTTTCACAGACAGGGTGTTCATCAATGTGTGTGCCGTCCCTCAGATGGACGTTAAACTAGTTGGTTGATGGACGTTAAACTCGATCCCATGGGGTCCTTAGAAAGGAGTAGGTGAGCTATTCAAATTACAAATTTGAATAGCTCGCACCATGATCGAATTACAAATTCCTGTCCTAACCTTGGTCGAATGTCAGGCCGAGCCTGCCATTTTGTGAAAGACTTGGGTCAAACTTCTCCCGGCCAACCCTACAGGAATGTGGGCATAATTGTGGCCATTAAAGAAGAAGAATTTATGCTATCTCATCATGTATGTTTTTTTTTGGGGGGGGGGGTTTGGCAGGATTGTCAAATCCACAAGCAAGTGCCAAGGATTGTGCTTCAGGAGTTATTTTTCATAAAGGACAAAAACAGCAAAGAAGGAGGGAGGGGAAACAGGTTTTTATTTTGCTGTATCTACTCTTCCAGAGTTTAATATAATATTATATACTCTTCCAGAGTTTATCAAAATGTTGAGATATAAAGGGAAGGAATCTATGTTCAAATGGGCTTATAAATAGGTAAGAGAAAGAGGGTGGAGTGGAGTAAATAAAGTGGGGGGGGGGAGTTTAAAACAAATAAATGAAAAAGTTTTTGATGCATAGTCGAGGCTCATGGAAGAGTTTGGTCCCAGAAACAATTTAATGTGGAGAAGCTGGTGCCAGAGGAGATCAGTTTGTGAGAAAGAATTCACTCCTTTTAATTGACGGGGTCAAATAGTTTTTCCCTGAGTTTACATTAAAGTCAATGGGGGAAATGGGATAATCCCAGAACCAACAAAATTCCCCTACTCACAACCGAAAACCGACCTTTGCAAAGGTCGCATACACACGTACATTTGCTGCAATCGTGAAAGTCATTGAGAGAATGGAGGACGATAAATTTATAGAAATTGATGCAGACATAAAAACAAGTTTTGTGACCTTGACTGTAAAAGTCAGTTATGCTGAAGATGAATGGAAATGATGCAGCAACTCATTTGAGTTGAAACATGTCCAGAATTAAAACCTTGAAACATCATCCTCATTGTTTTGGTGAAGACTTTCATTTGTGTTTGGTATTTCTCAAAAAGGTTGTTTGGTAAATTATACCGAACACTAATTATTATGTGATGCTCATCAATCTGCGCCCCTATTTAATACTTTGTTTTTTTTTTTAAGCTTTCACTCATGGTAAAGAGTCTTGATAAACACATGGTGTCTTTACAAACTCCACAATTGACAAACACATGGTGATGACCCATGAAAATGCAGTTTTTGTCATCAGGTGGTGTGGGTGGTCTGCTCTTTTTTAAATAATCATTTAAAAGATGGTCAAAAAATTTTGTCTGGTGGCTGCATTTTCTAGGTCTTGAGCAGCAGTATTTCAAGCAGGGGCATTTCGACCTTTGGAATTTTGGCCTTTGGAATTTCGATCCTTGGAATTTTGGGTTTTGGAATTTCTATCCTTGGAATTTTGGCCCTGGGAATTTTGACCATGGGCATTTCGACCATGGGCATTTCGGCCCTTGGAATTTCAGCCCTTGGAATTTCAGACCTGAGAATTTCAACCAGGGGACATTTTGACCCTTGGAATTTTGGCTCTTAGCATTTTCAGCAGGGGAATTTTACCAGGAGTATTTTGACCTCGGGAATTTTGATTCCAGGCATTTTGACTCGGGGAATTTAGACTTGGGGTTCATAGAACTTATTTTGCATGGAAACATAAGACTCATGGTCAAATAAATGTTGATATCAAAATTTAAACTCAATATTTTTTATCTCGAAAACATTTTTTCAGATTCAAACTGACCTTGATGGAATATGTGTGCACTAAATTTTTTTTTCTGAATGAGGACCACCGGACCCTGCTTTAAGAGAGGAGTAAACCCCCTCCTGGTACTTTTAGAAGTATTTTTTAATTTAGATTTTGAACAAAGGAAAAAAGGGCTGGGTATATATCTATATCTGTGTGTGTGTGTGTGTGTGTGTGTGTGTGTGTGTGTGTGTGTGTGTGTGTGTGTGTGTGTGTGTGTGTGTGTGTGTGTGTGTGTGTGTGTGTGTGTGTGTGTGTGTGTGTGTGTGTGTGTGTCTTTCAAAGTGAGGGGAGAAAGGAAACAGGCAATCCTCAGAGGTACCCTAATATAAACTTGTTATATTTCAAGAATTTAATAGTATTATCAACATTAATAGAGTACATGAAACACATTCTTAGTTATTTATAATTATCAATAAAAAAATACATTCTTAGTTATTTATAATCATCCATTTTTAATGACCCATATAGCAACACATTTTTAGTTTTTTACAATCATCCATTTAAAATTATCCATATATAAATACATTCTGAGGTATTTATAATCATCCATTTATAATTATCTATATATAAACACATTCTTAGTTATTTATAAGAATCCATTTATAATTTATATATAAACACATTCTTTGTTATTTCTAATTATTTATATATATATATAAACACATTCTTAGTTATATATGCATGTATCTATGTATGTATGTATCTATGTATGTTTGTACATATATATATATATATATATATATATATATATATATATATATATATATATATATGTATATATATATATATATATATATATATACACACAAACACACACACACACATTCTTAGTTATTTATAATTATCTACACATGAACACGTTCTTCATTATTTATAATTCTCTATATATAACCCCTCCCCTCCCCCCCCCTTTACACACACAAAGTTGTTTTTATACCCTGAGTTTGGAGTTTTCAACTTAAAAGATGTGGTGGCCGTGCATAAGGAACAAAGAGAGCCACAGAGAGGTCGAGAGACAGAGAGAGACAATGGCATATATATATATATATATATATATATATATATATATATATATATATATATATATATATATATGTATATATATACATTCTTTGTTATTTATAATTTTATATTTATAATTATCTGGATATAAATATATTTTTAGTTACTATTTAGATAAAGCTTCTATTATATTCAGTTTAGTTAGACATACAGTAATCATCTCTTTCATTTTTTGTATGGATAGTCGAGGTTTGTGAACAGACCGGGATGTAACAGAAAAGAGACCAGCACACATAACATGCATGCATTGGGTGGACAAGAGAGACAAAGAGGATGTATGGGGAGTACAAGATGGATACAAATGGAAACTCCAAGGAGGGAAAATTGGAGGGAGGTGGGATTTGGTTGGAGTTAACGAGGGTAAAAAAGATCATGGTTTTGGATTGAGGACGATCTGAGATGGTGGTGAGCAGCTGTCTTGAAGACCTGTTGGGAAGAATGAGATTGGAGAGGATGTAAACTTCCTCAAGAGGATTGTTAAGAAAGTCGAAAGGAGCATTTGCCAGATTGTCCTTTCGGAAAGAGATCGTGAGTGACTGAGCTTTATCAGGATTGAAAGACATTCCAAGTGTTTGACCATCTTGTGATTTTTTTTACAAGGTTTGAAGTTGGAAGAGGCTGCAGCCTGCCTTTCTGAAGGATGAGAGATGTCATGGCAGAGGGTGGAGTCATCAGGAAATACATAAATGATTTTCCAGAGTCAGAGATATCATTGATGAAGATCAGGAATAGGAATGGGCCCAGAACACTTCCTTGGGTCACGTCAGCCTTGACAGGAAGAAGAGATGAAAGGATTCAGTTGAGTGCCACACATTGGCTACGAGAGTCGAGGAAGTCAGGAAGCCATGTGTGGAGCTGGCCTTGGATGCCATAGGCATGAGTTTGGAGAGCAAGGTAGAATGCCAGACTGTATCAAAAGCACAACATATGTCCACAGAGATGACCCTGATCTCCTGCCTGACATTTGTGCACAGAATCCATCCATCATTAGGTGAGTATAAGCAGCATATTCAGGATGGATTGACCTGGTCTGAATCCAAATTGATGATCGGAAATCAAGCCATCGGAGAAGAGGAAGGATTTAATGTCTGAAGCGATGATGGATTCCATAACCTTGCTGATGATTGGGAGAAGGCTGATTGGTCTGTAGTTGAGGGGATCAGTTTTTGCACCTTCTTTTGCCATGCAGTCTTGGCGGATTTCCAAGCAGATGGAAGATTTCCTCGCGTAAATGATAGGGTCACAAACCCTATGGACTAACAGAAGGGCAAACTAAAGACCGAGAGAATATCCAGAAATGAGCAATGAGGATTGTTCTCATTAATCAGTACGATTCCTATTTGGATGCCATCATTGTGACTGATATTGAACCACTTGAGGAAAGAAGAATATACCTATGTTTCAAGTTTGCATCTTCTTGTGTGTGATCTCAGAGGCATAATAACTGGTTCCTGAAAAGTGATGCCACTCATGCAATGCAGCTTCGTGGTACTCGCAAGTACAAAATTGACCAGTACCAAACAGCAAGATATAAAAATAGCACGATTCCATTTCTTGTAAAATGTCTCAATGAAGAAGGGGGTCGTAGGATTGATTAGGTTAAATAGGTTTATGTTGGGTGGCCCAGTGGAATTATTTGTTGAGATGCCTTTCACCTCCATGACTTTTGTATGCTATTTATTTATGAATTTCAACTTGCTTTCTTCTTGTATATTGTATTAATTTGATATTATGCCTCAGATTCAATATGAACGAATGATCATGAGTTAACCCGCATGGGAGTGCGAATTTATATTGAAATTGCATTCATCGTCCTTTGCTTTGATTTATAATAGTACACCATTTTATGTGGGCAACCTTTTTGTACATTCCCATATTGATGTTTTTTTTTTTTGTGTGTGTTGTTTGATCAAATGCATTATATTGATGTTGAAATGTAATGTTGAATGCATATACATTTGTAAATTGTCATTAATTCAGCAGAAGGTGTGAAGTCATAATATAACTGAACTGAAGGTGAAAAGGGCAGAGAGAGCATGTGCAAGAGCAGCAAAGCAGGTTTTAAGGCAAGTGAGTTGATGCCATCCTGTCCAGTAGCAGAGTCAAAGTCGAGGGTTTAAAGAACCTACTCCACCTCCTCAGCTGCAAAAGACATGGAGTCCAGGAGCAGTTGGGTATGACAGGGAAGGAGCAGTACTGAGAGTGAGGGGTTGGGGACACAATATTTGGAAGGAAGCACAGAAATGAGGCATTCGGTGTTCTCAAGTGTGGAGTCGGCTGTTCAAAGTCCATTTGAAGAGAGAGAAGAGAGAGAAGAGAGAGAAGGGATGGAAGGGAAATATACTCCAGAGACAGACTTAAAAAGGTGCCACCAGATTTTAGAGGAGGGAGACAAGTTTGAAAGTTCATTCTTGTGGTTGGACAGATATTTTTTTTCTGGCTCTCCTGAGGATGGATGCACACTTGTTGCAGACTTTTTAGAATGCACTGAGTTTGGCTTCAGTGGGATGTGTCTTCCAGGAGGAGAAGGTAAGTTGTTTCAGAGCAAATGCCTCGCTATAGGATTCAGTGTGTGGTACCATGGATGGGAAGAAGGGTAGGATAATTGAAGACCAGATGGGATGAATCTGTGCATGGGAGAGATCAGGTTTCTGTGGAAGAATTCCCAGGCGGAGTTAACATCAGGGGTAGTATATAATGGAGACCAGTTCTGAAGAGAGGTGGCTGCTTGCAGTCCCTGCCAATCTGCCTGAGTGAACTGCCAGACCTGCCAACATTGAGGCAATTCTCTGAGAATAGCCAGAGAGATGTTGACTTTCACAAGCACATGATCAGATGAACCAATTGGATCTGAGGAAGAGCAGGAGACATTTGCGGGAAAGTTAGTCATCACTAAGTCTAGAAGGGAAGATTTGCCATTATAGGCCAGGAAAAATAAATTTAAACCTGGAAATAAATAGTATAAAGCTGAAAATTTCAGTATAGCTTCAGTTTTTAATGATTTATCATTCATCACCAATATATCAATCTTATGTTTACATTGTAGCATAAAAATATTACTATGAACAGAAAATCAAATCTTCTTCTTCCTCTTTCGGCTGCTCCCGTTAGGGGTCGCCACAGCGGATCATCCGTATGATCCGCATCGTGATTTGGCACATGTTTTACACCGGATGCCCTTCCTGACGCAACCCTGGTCGCCTCTTACGACACAGGGATATGGTACACCTATTTTAACCAGGGTATACACCGGCCCAGTATACTGGTACTCATTTCGCCGACCTCGGAAGGATGACAGGCTGAGTAAACCCCCTGGTGTATTAATTCAGTGGCTCAACGGGGCTTGAACTCAGAACCTCTTGGATCCCAAGCCGCTGCCCTAACCACTGCGCCAACACCAGGCATTCAGAAAATCAAATATGAAGTACTATTTATATTATTAACACATGTATGATGGATCTCTCTACCGAGCAACCAGAATTGGCCGAGCAAACCAACATAAAACAATAATCTATTGACATGTATTATGTTAGTTCTAAATAATAACCCATTATCAGATGAATTAATTTTGTTGCTGTCTTTTTATAATGCTCACATAATTGTATTTGTACGAGAGCTGTCGTTATGTCATAATCTGACTGAAGTATCTGACTGAAGCGTAATGCATTACCCCCACTCCTCTCAACACTATTACGAAAATGCTTGCGTAACAATATATAGTGCATATTACATAGCACGATAAAAAGAGCCAGTCTAATTTATTCACAATATAATTAAGTATCTGAACTCTCCAAGTCAACATCATCATTCTCAAGATCCTCGGTCTTAGGTGAGTTGGTGCATCCCAAACAAATACACGGGCTGCACATTGCAGAGCATGACATCCCTGCTCGCCTGCACCCACACCGACTCATACACCCTACTTTGCATTTACAGCTTATGAGTTTCATAAGTTTTTCAGGAGCAGTTGGCAGATCAGTTAGCACGGGGACAAATATGTTGTTGAGAAGCTGCCATCCCCACCATAGGCACCAGCATTTTGCATGGCTACCTCCATGAAACCACTCCACGTGTGGATAATTTGAGGGCATATCCCGATATCCAGAGTGAATCGAGCATAATTACCGCGCTAAGTCTCTTTTGTCCAAGGGTTTGCTCACATGTGATATCTTTAACGTGGATGCTTTGTAGGCCGGGAATCATAGGTCTCTTATAAGTCTTGATTGCTACCTGCCCAAATGAACCGATAACACTGGCTTTTGGCATTTTCAAAATTCGCGACACTGGTGTCCTTGAATCTGAAATATCACGAGGAGTTGTACATCTGATGCCTCCCATGCTATGAAAGCCGTTGTGTCCGTCAAGCGTATTGACATTGAAATCGGCATTGTCATATATAAACTGCACGAATCCACCTGGCTTTCGAGAGGGCGGTCCAGTCAAAATCTGCGAGTATTCATATCGTTTTACTTCATTGTAACTGCTGCAAAATCCCAGGCTGCTGAGTATATTAATAAGATCTTTGGAGCCATATTTACGATGAATGTACACAGCGATGCTGAGAAGTTGAAAAGAAATGAACGAACGTGGTCTAGCGGCAGCTATTATCGCTTGTTGTATCGAAAGGCATTTCCGATTTATGCTATCGGCAGGTTTTCTATTAGTTTTTATAACGCCATCAACAAAGCACGTCAAAGATTCTGGTATCATACCCTCATCCGGATCTTCAGTTGTCTTAACTGAGGGATATGTATCACAGTTATACACAGACAAGCGGATGTCCTCCCGTATAATGGATGCTGCTGTCTCGACAATGCGTCTGCGTTCTTGTTTCTCGTCTTTGCCCTTTTCAGTGTACCAGTTGTCATGAAGTATTGGGTACGCAGTGTCTTTAACGCTAACTATACCGTTCTTACCTGGGACTTCAGTTATGATTATATTGTCACCATAATGATCTAGTAATTTTGCTTTCAGATACTTCGTAGTATAACCTGCATGTCCATCAAGGAACGTTTCCATAATGTGATGTAATTCAGATATCGAGTACTGGCACTCATCGTCATTTTCAATAAAGTCACAAATCGCAACAAAGGCTTTAGCTTTAATTAAATCTTCTGGTCGGCCAGGCATGCGATGGCTTTTTAAAAATTTATATCCTCTGTATTGCAAAATAACTCCAAATTACATGTCTTGTGGTATTTCCCTTCAGATGCCACCAGATCAATTGCACTGTCAACTCGTCTCATAACAGCTTCACCCCATTTGTCGTTACGTTCGATTGCACGGCATCGGATACGATCGCGAAATGTAATTGTTCTCACCTCACATATGGTTTTCCTGTATTTTGTTTCCTTTTTTGTTTCCACTCTCATGCTTGCTTCTTTGCCACAGAAAAGGCAGTCTACTTTAAAAAAAACAAATGCTCTTAGAGAGGAACGCAAACGTGGTGTGTCAGCCTCTGAATTTTCGTGCGAACGACTGTCACCGGCGGTTTTGCTTGCACACGCCTGTATGCTGCTGGGGCGTGAATAATTTTTCCGACATATAGTGTGTAATCTAAGAGGTGATTTGGTTTCCATGTGGATAGAAAGGCCATCTCCACGTCCTCGGCTTGCCTCTACGAGAGTTGGGCGGCCCTTGTTCACATTTACGACATCGCCCACCGACAATTATTCACCACACATCAAGAAGTTGTCATTCATTTCACCTGCAAAAATATATAAGAAATAGATTAAGATGGAAGCATGATTTGTAAGAATGAATATTTACACAGCATGATGACAACAATAATATTCCATCAGGCACTGGAAATTCAAAAATCCAAAACTTTTCTTCATAGAAGCGTTGTGGTCATTCAGGTGCGAGTTATTGGTTGGTTAAGTTACAAGGTGGATTAGCTATTAACCATCGGATACCTGACATCTGCCGGCTGACAATAATGCTCTGCAGGGGTGGCATCCACATCAGCAAATTCTTATTACCCAACCTAATATAAGCATGTTTAAACGGCTCAGTCGCCCATTTTCCTCCACCAGAATATATAAGATCCAGCTATATTGGATTTTATATGTAAACATAGTGTAAGCTGGAACAAGGAAGGGGTCAAAATTAGCGAAAACCCTCTAAATTTTAAAATTTATTTTAATTAACATAACTAGATAAATAAAAATTCTTCTTGCTATATTCTTGTTTAGTTATTGGTAAATAATCGTACATAAAATTTGGGCTTAATATCATTCCCCAAAACAAAATTCCAGAAGTGATGGGATACAGTTGCCCCCCCCCCCCTCCCAGGGGACTGAGTGATATACAGATGTTTATACTACATCATCTTGATATTTTAGTAATGAAATGAAGTGTTATAGTAGCCGCCAAACCCAGTCGGGTGTTCATAAAGAAATTTCTAGGTCCCGGGAACGGTTGCTATGCAACTGGGTAATTTAACCATGAGGCCGGCAGAGGATAGTTGGGGACTTTTGATATGTGATAAATCATTAAAAAGCGAAACTATCCTGAAAATTTCAGTTTTATACTATTTATTTCTGGGTTTGCACCTTAAACAGGGTAATGTGCCTGGCCTATTAGGAGAAATCTGGGTGGGAAAGTTCCCAGACTGAGTCAGTCCCATTGAGTAACAGAAGTCCTTTGCAGAAGTGCCATGACTGGTGAGAGAGGTAATAACATCCAGTGAAGTTGCATGGTGACAATTGAAATCACTACATATGAGGAAGAGAGAGTTGGAATGATTGATTAAAAGTTTGTCCATGTTGTCTGAGAGAGGGATATAGATGGAGTCATCACTGTTAGGGTGCCGGTACAACACACAGATGAACAAGAGGTGGGAACAGAGGGGAAGTTGCAGCTAAAGGTACTCCTGGTGGTTGGGAGGGGTAAGATTAGTGCAGTGGCAGTGGGAAATTGAGTTCTTGATGTGAAGTGCAACTCCACCACTGGGGCGTGATTCAGACCTATCAAATCGAAGGAGGCAATAACTGGGGAGACACACTGAGGAGTCGGGGATGTCCTGTCGGAGGAAGGATTCTGTTAAACAGATGATGTCTGTTTTCAAGAGATATTTTTATCTATTTTCAAACAAAATGTCTGTTTTCAAACAGATTCAATAAATATGAGAATCGTTGTGGAGTGAAATATAAAGTTTTTTTTTTTTTGGTTTGTTTGTTCCGATTTTTTTGAAGCGAGAGAGGAAATCGAAATAGTATAGGATAGTGTTGAGGAATTATAAGCAAGATACCCTGGAATACACTCAGGACTAAAGCCAAAGCAGGACACACTTTCTGTCCGAGGAAGGCCTCTGGAAAAAGACCGTTCAGGCTTTGACAATACGAAACAAATACCATAAAACGATGAACTAATTGACATGAAATAATGCATGGAATGACACAGCAACACATTGATGAATGATGCACACAAAACACGACGAATCCAGTTCTGTAAACTCAGTGTTGACGATGTCGTAGCGGCAGCTGCAGATTCAACCAAGACGTGAAAAAATCCCCGAACTGGAACTTAGCGAAGTACAGTATCGATATTTGTGCTTTTTCATATAGTTATGCAAAACAGCAGTTTATATGTATGTTTGTATGTATGTATGTATGTATGTATGTATGTATGTTACCTTGTTCGCAAAAGTATTGGGACAGTAAAATAATATGATGGTTATTCATAACTTTTTACCCAATTTTCCATGTTAAACCATATATTGTTGTGCCGTTTTGTCAAATTTGTGTTCGTATAGCTCAGGTGTTGTTTTAAAACTTAAAACTTAAAATTCAAATTAAAACACTACCCATCACTATCACAGATGATTGCTCTCATCACCTCATGTTTTTTTCATTTATAACTAGAACAGCACTTGGTAGAGTGCAAACCTCCGCCAGCCTCAACAGTTTACATTGTGTATCCCACTGATAGGCCAGATCTGGATCCATACTTGAACCAAAATAAAATCTGCTTGTTCTTGTCACCTAACCAACTCATCCACCAAGTTTTGTCAAAGCTCGTCCTACGTTTTGAGATATTGTGTTATTTGTCGTTTTTGGTCCCATCTACCAAAGGTGAAGAATCACATTAAAAAAAAAAATTATTGTCATCAGGATTTGGATCTTCACCAAAATTGAATCAATTCTTCCTTGTCACACACACAACCTGTCCACCAAATTTAGTCTGAATCCGTTCATAACTTTTTGAGTTATCCTGCTCACAGACAGACAGCTGTGAAAACATAACCTCCATCCACTTTCGGTAGTGGAGGTAATAAGGTGTCATTGAGATGTACAATCTATACCACTGTATGTGTGTGTGTGTGTGTGTGTGTGTGTGTGTGTGTGTGTGTGTGTGTGTCACCATTTTTCTCAGAGATTGCTGAACGGATCTTCATAAAAGTTTCAGAGGTTCGTTTGCGAGTGCCAGTGACTGTTTTAGCCAAAAAAGTTTTGAAAAAAAAGTTTGTTTAAAAAAAAAAAGAAAACTCTATAGTGCCTAAGCCTTTGTAGCCATGTGAAAGATTACATTAAATGATACCTGTCCCCATTCCTTAGTGAGTGTAGGGAAGTGTTTTAGGCATCCACAAAATAAATTGGAAAAAAAACATTGATTTCTTCAAAATGCCACAAGGATTAGTACAGCACCAGGCAACACCGGGTACTCCTGCTTGTAACAAATAATGGTAAATGTCGAACATAACATGACGCCATTGGTCCTTCAAAGCAATTTCAAGTTTACTCATGGATTGAGGTTCTGTTCCATTGGTTGCATTCCAAGCGATCCCGGAGTGTTTTGAGTGTTTCATTACGGGCTTTAGAGTGGCCACCGCAAATGTTCAACGTTGTTCTGAAACCGTTACCTAACTGACACAGCAGTATTGAACGATGCATTGTCATGCTGCTAAAGTTAAAATGCAAAAACAATTATCAGGACAGGTTAGAATGTTGTTCGTGTGGCTTGTTTGTGGAGTTCAAAGAGTTAAATAATTTTTGAGAGGGAATAGGCAAAAAAAATAAAAGGATATTTTTGTTTCATTAAGATCTACACAATAAATGAAACTACCTTGCAACGCAGATTAACTAAATTATTACATCGTATTGAGTTGAATAATTCATGTTTTTGTGACTGGTAAACCAAAAAAAAAGAAATCAATGGCTACTTGAAATATGGATTGTATGCATACTAACATGACAATTTTTTTTAAGGGATTAAGGGCCCCCATACAAGGAATTACAACCACATTAATGATCCATAAATTAATTATATTTTCAATGTATTCATTATTACATGAAATTGTTTGTTGCAGTTGAGAATGTTTGATTCGAATCAAGATGGCAAGCTTGGGCTTTCTGAAATGGCCAGGTGAGTCATGTCAAGGCTGGAAGAATGTAATTTTTGTCATGAAACAAATACCGTATCATCATATGGAGAGTCGCCCAAGAAAGAAAAAATTAAAGGGCCGTGTGTGTGTGTGTGTGTGTGTGTGTGTGTACGTACGTACACTGCAATATGGTCATAAGTTTAACAGATGGTAGTTTTAAATATTTATTCTGACTTTTAATTTTTTTTTTTTTGTATACATTGTCAAGGCTCGTATGAGAACTAACACACAACACACAGCAAGGGGGGCATGAGACAAGAAGGGTGGGAGAAGGAAGGATAAACATTGGGGAACAGAGACATTAGGAGATTTGTGGAAGGGAAAGGGATGGGGCAGCGGAACACGAGGTATACAAGATGGACATTATAGGGACTTTCAGGAAGGAAATTATTAGAAAATAGCCAATACAACCTGTTGCTTCGCTCTCAGGAATATTAAAGGGGGGAGGGGGAAGGGGTGGGATTGAGATGGGATGGAGGGAAGGGACAGAGAGCGATGTGAGGAGGGGAAGAGGGGAGAGGAGAGTGAGGAGGGGGAGAGGAAGGGTGGGGGGATTCCGGCAGATGTGACGTCCAGTTTAATGTCCATCCGAGAGACGGCACACACATTGATGAATCACCCTGCCTGTGAAATACTGAGATGACAGTTTATAGCTGAGTCAGGACTCAAACCCAGGCTACACAGCTTAGAGTGAGCATGTGTACCTCTCAGCTATCCTGCTGTGATTTGGCGATTCATTGCTTTGTAACAACTGAAAACTTTTTTGACGCATTGTAATCATCTCATTTATTTTGCCTTCCTAACTCTGGAAATGTGAAAATGGAGCACCGAGCCACCGTTTCACCATCAAAGCTTGAAGAGCATTCGCCTGAGTTGAAAACCATGCAAGCAAGCACTCCAACAAAACGGTTGAAGAAACTTCTAAAAAGAAAACGTTTAAGTTTTTTTATATGTATATCTATGCCAAATTGATGGGTTGTATAAAGAAAGAAGATCATACAAAAAGGGGAAACGGTGTAAAATAAAATTGCACATTTTCAGTGAGCATGCCACCGCATGATGCACCGCCTGAGGCACCACAGGCAAAACACAGGTGAATGGGCTGTGAACTTTGTTCAAGTCGATCAATATATTCAGTGACAGTGCGAATATTGTAACGTGCTACCAAGTGGCTTAAGCATTCAAGCAAGCACTCCAACAAAATGGTTGATAAGGAATGGCAGGCTTGGAAAATGATTAGCAATTGCCAATCAGTTATATAAACACCATAGAGCTGGAGATGACCGGAATGTCAAGCGATGTCCAAATTTGACAAATGAACACTTTTTTTAGCAGTTGGAACTACTGCTGAAGTCAATAAAGAATTTTAATTTTTTTTAATTTTGCTGAAATTAAGAGATTCTCGACGTTAAATACATATGTAGATATCAAATTAAGCTATCAACACTGGTGTCTCTGGGTGTTTATAAGCATTGCAATGAATCCAGCTATGATGAACAGGCATTCATTAATATGAGTGAGGAAAATGAAAAAAAAACAAAAACCTTATCGGTAAGAAATCATTGTGGCCTGTTCCAAGGTAAGGCATTGTTGAGCAGGCCAAAAACATTGGCAAATTAAGACCCCAGCGAGGGACAGTGAGGTGACCAAGCATAACGTCACCTTGAAGAAGGATGTAATTAAATAAGGCCGTTAATTATCTTCAAAAGGGGAGTTTAAGATAACCCAAACACCCAATTTTCACTCATGCACTTCCTTGGAGTTCCCTTAGGATACATGCAAAGTTTGGGCCCACGAGGTTTCATGGTTTTGGTGTTGTGGAGGAAACAGACTGATGGATGGACAGACGGACTGACTGGCGGAAAACACACTGACATTTTTCAGTTGATATACACAGAAGTTGGAAAAGCGTGAACTCACCTTAAATAAACTCTTTATATGTATATATACATATATATATATATATATATATATATATATATATATATATATATATATATATATATATATATATATATACATATACATATACATATATCGATGTATATATGAGGGTGGTCCAAAAACAGCAAAAAAAATATAAAAAATTCAGATGTTGTCTCCACAAGCCTTAAGTTATTCCACTATGATTCAGTAACGCGCATAAAAAAATTAACTTGATTGGAGATGATTTAGAGGTTGCTCCATATGACGACTTTTAGTCTCATGACTTGAATAAATTAGGGAATGGTCGGGTACGATTATGGGTACTTCTGGATGTCCGAGGTGGAAATGGAGTGCATTTTCGAACTCTATGGGGTCGATTTACTCTAAGAAATGACTGCACCGACATTGAATTCGCTACCATTTCGAAAATATGACCTAAAACAAAATTTATCATTACTGGGAGTTGAGTAACTCATCCTATTCATTTCGATATTTTCTAATCTATAATTAATGAGTTGTCGGTCAAAACATTTCTTGGAGTAAATCGACCCCACTGAGTTCGAAAATGCAGTCCATTTTCACCGAGGAAATTTAGAAGTGTACGGATTCGCATCTTACCATACCCTAATTTTTCAATCAATGGAATTACAAACTATTAGAATATTTCGTCTCATTTACCAAATACCACTATCATCTCCGCCTCTATTGCTGTCTCCACTCCCGTGTGAACTTATTTCTAGCCTGCCCAACATCCAGTGTTTTAGATTCAATGATTCACGAAAAATATGTTAGTTATTTATTTAGTTATTATTATATTAAATTAGGGTATGGTGAGATGCGAATCCGTACACTTCTGAACTTCCGAGGTGAAAAAGGACTCCATTTCCACCTCGGACATCCAGAAGTACCCGTAATCGTACCCGACCATACCCTAATTTATTCAAGTCATGAGACTAAAAGTCGTCATATGGAGCGACCTCTAAATCACCTCCGATGAAGCTAAAAAAAATTATGCGTGATTGGATCATATTAGAATCATTTTAAGCTTGTGGAGCAACTTTCTATTTTTTTCGACTTTTTTGGACCTCCCTAAGATATATATATATATATATATATATATATATATATATATATATATATATATATATATATATATATATATATATATATACACACACACACACACACACACACACACACACACACACACACACACACACACACACACACACACACACACACACACACACACACACACACACTCCCGGTCAGAAGTTTTAGAACACCCCCATTTTTCCAGTTTTTACTGAAATTTAAGCAGTTTAATGTTTCAATGTACTCTGAAATTAAAGCATAGAGCAAATAAACAATTGCAGATTTAAAAAAATATAATGGAATCGTTTTGTTGAACAAAATTTAATCTAAATTCTTGACTCATCAAAGTGGCCACCTTTTGCAGATATAACAGCCGACCATACTTATGGCATTCTTTCTGCAATGGAAATCAAATATTGTTCGGAAAGTTCTTACCAACACTGTTGCAGAAGTTCTCACAAATGTGTTGTACTTGCAGGTTGCTTTGCTTTCACCCTTCTGTCCAGTTCATCCCAAACCAGCTCGATGGGGTTTAAGTCTGGAGACTGTGCTGGCCATTCCATGATTTGAAGCCTACCGTCTTGTTCTTTTCTTCTAAGGAAGTTCTGACGTAGCCTGGAGGTATGTATTGGGTCATTATCTTGCAGTAGGATGAACTCCTGCCCAACTCGGCATCGACCAGAGGGAATTTCATGGCGCTGAAAAATGCTGTGGTAGCCCTTTTGGTTCAGGGTGCAAGTCACTCTGTGCAAGTCGCCGACTCTGGATCCAGCAAAAGAGCCCCAGATCATCACCCTTCCTCCTCCATGTTTGACAGTTGGTGTCACACACTGAGGAACCATCCTTTCGCCGACTGGACGGCGTACAAAAACCCTGTGTGATGAACCGAAGATTTCAAATTTTGATTCATTGGTCCACAAGACCTTCTTCCAGTTTTCAGTAGTCCACTGGCGGTGCTTCATGGCCCAGACAAACCTCTTTTTCTTATTTTGCCATTTTAGCAATGGCTTTCTTACTGCCACTCGACCTGTCAAACCTGCAGCTCAACTTCTTCTCTTCACAGTTGAAACTGAGACTTCCTTACTCCGACCAGTGTTAAGCTCTGCTTGAAGCTGCTGTCCTGTGAGCCGCCTATCACACAAGCTGTTGACTCTCAGAAACTTGTCTTCTGATTGTGTTGTGGCTTTGCTTCTGCCAGACCTCTTCCTGTCAGAGTTTCCTCGAGTTTCCAAGTGCCTTTTGATGGTGTAGGAAACTGTACTCACTGACACCTTGGCTTACTTTGCAATTCCTCTGAAGGAAAGACCGACACTTTTAATGGTTTTAATGGTCTGTGTGTCTTCCTTTGTTAATTGTCTTTTTCTCGCCATTATGATAGCAATATACTACTTCCTGCAGTGCAATATTGTCTAAATAATGCTTCAGAGGGTGCAGCAACACAGTCTGTTCCAACACTACTTTTATACAGACAGAGGGTTTGTAACTAATCAACAAAAGTGGGGACACCTGTTGGAATTGTTTGCATCAACTTTCAAGGCTTAATTTACTTCCATTGCTGTTGCTTCCACTTCCAAAACAGCTGCAGTTGCTTACCCATTACTTGTTCCCTGAAAAGGGCCTTTTTTTTTACCAATTCTGAAATCTTATATATTATTTCCGAGTTTGTGGTTTCGTGTCGCGCTATCTTCGACTTTGTTCTGCGCTCGAGTAACGTGATATTCGGCTTACATTATCTCAAAGACCATATGAGGTGCATGGTACAAAAAAAAGTAAATAAAATGGTTCTGAAACAGTGAAATCGTGCCAAAAACGGTTTCAGTTGCCTTCTCACGATCACGTCGGTTCTCGGACATTACGGTGCAAATTATACCAACTACAAAACAAGGGTTCCACAATGACAATGCTATAACCCAAAACATTGTGTATCAAGAAATACTTTGAACATTGTATTCCATTTACTGCATTAAAGTAAAATTACTACTGATACTCTGCATCAGTTCCTTTCTCAAACACACCCACCCCAACATGTCGCGCAGAGCGCGGGTTATGCTAGTTTACATTATTTTTCAGTTTTTTGTAACCTAAACTTGTTTTTTTTAACCTCTAGCAGTTTACCACTTAGCTTTGTACCATTTCAGGTTATTCACTGGACTAGAAGTGCTTAAATTTCAGTAAAAACTGAAAAATGGGGGGTGTTCTAAAACTTTTCACCGGTCGAGTATATTTACCCAAGGAATATGAAAAAGTAAAATTGGACTACATTTTGATCCCTTATTTCAGTTTTCAGTCTCGAAGAGCTTTTAATGTCAAGCATGTAAAGAAATGCATCATTTGCATGAAAAAGTTAATTTAGACCCATTTATTTGTAAAAAAAAAAAAAAAAAATCCATCGTGGCTGACATGTTTTTGAGGCTCAAAGCACGCCAAATTGTTAAACCTTCACAAAATCAAAACCCGAGACCCCACAAACACGCCACTTACCTCATTCTTCTTCGGAGACATTAGTCTTTCCAAATATCTACACATATACCCACTCACCTAACCACAGCACCGATGCAAGCAACTTCCATTGGTTCATGTACACCAGACGCCTGTTAGGCCTGAGCACCGACAAGGAGCAAACAGTGGTGGCGATTTTAATTTGAAGCCCGCCGAGATGGACAGACAGAGTTGTGGACAGAGAGACATCAGGACAGAGGGACAGACTGGTGGAGAATATCCTGTATATGTATATATATGGAAAGATTGGTCTGCTTGAGGACTCACTGACACACAGACCGATTCGAATAGCCTCTCCTGTCCCTTTGAGAATGTTTGATGTTAATTCTATAATTATTTTGTCAAGCTATAAAAATATAATTTTTCTTGCATATCTCTTGTTGTAGGCTCTTACCAGTACAAGAAAACTTCCTGCTGAAAATGCAGGTAAAAGCCTCTGCAGCACAACTCCATATTTGTTACGTCTCATACTAAATTATATTTGGATGTGGATTTGTCATGCCTCTTTGTTTATTTATTATATATGAATTGTATTGTGCACTGTATAATGATAGTCCCTAAGAGATAGAAGAATGACAGCCAAGCCAGAAATACAGTATCAATGTGATTGCTTTGAATCTCTATAAAATTGATCGATATAAATTCAGTGTAACCTTAACAAAGAAAACAAAAGGTATGTGAGTCCATCATGCTAACATCAGAAACTAAGCCTCACAATATATTTGAAGTTTCTTTGTGTATATGAAGGAAATCTGAAAAGAGCAAGGGATGTTATGTGAAAGGCCTGCTGTCAATTCGCCTCTCACATATTACAGAATGCATGATGGACAATAATACAAGACAATAAGATACCTGTGTTATTATGGGCTCACATATCATCCTTCCTCATTCCTTATTCAATAACTCACAATGTCTCTGTTTTCAGGGAGAAAAGCTGACCCCAGCTTATTTCAGTGAGATCTTTGATCGCTATGACACGGTGAAAACACACGGCTCGAAGCACATCACAGAATTATGCAACCTGACCTAGTTATACCAGCAAGACTATGCTAGCTACCATCACGTTTAATGCATTTACTAGATATTCCTAGATAATTATCAACTGTCACTACTGTTGCACTTATCAAAAAAAAAAATCTAGCAGCATATTCCTGGCCAATTTGAGCTGATATCACACTTCTGCACATCATTGTAAAGCTGCTCTATACTGTATATTCCAAAAAAAAAATCAATGTAAGGATTCGATTGTTTAACCCTTTGAACCCTGAGCTCCTTGGACTTTTGGCTCCCCCACCCTGGGCTCCCTGGGGGAAAAATCTGGCTGATTGGGGAAATGGAGGTTTGAATAACAGCCACTAGGGTTCCAATGGTTAATTCATCTAAACTTCTGACAGGTGCACTATCTTTACACTAAATGCTATGGAACAGGATGGATATTATTGACATTGCCAAACAAGTGTTGCTATGCAGCCATTTAATCGGGCAGCATGCTTACTTTTGAGCTGTCTCGCTGTCTAGTTTGAGCTGTCTACATGTCCACTCTTACTGCTCGATCCACCCTCACAACTACCTGCATTCAACCCAGCCTCAACAATATATTCACCACCTGCACTCGTCGCACCAATTCCTCATTACCTGCATGTTCAACACACCTTCACTTTTGCCAATCTTCTCTGAAGACTCCCTCCATAGACATAACCGACTTTTATCTACAAACCTTCACACTCTGTTATCTCCCGCAAATTAGCTATCTTTTCGTTTCACCTATCTATAACAACGTTCAGGTGTGCAATTTCTCCACACTTTCTGCAGCAAAGATGACCCTCCATCTCGAAACTGTCCCCATTATGGTCCACGTCAAACATTGATCACACCATTTATGTGTCTTCTCTTCTCCTTGTTCCCGCATTGATTCACTCTCTATTTGCTCAATTTCCAATCATATTTTCACTACCTGCACAGCACACTGAGTAACCCAATCCCAGGATAAAAAAAAATAAAACGCATGTACGTCACAAATTCTCTCGACTATCCAATAAAACGACGAGGAGGCTTTAGAACACACAATTCCAAATAAAACAATATGATAACCCACTAATCTGCTACGAGCGCCACTGAAGCCTTTATCAATGTCGAATACATCGCACGCTACACAAAATCATGATAGTAAATACGAAAAAAAAAAAATTAACCACTAATTACATTCTTCCATAAAGAGCACTATATCTACCAACTGATGTCCAAAAACACCAACCTTAAAAAAAAACATTTCAACATGTTCAGGAAGTAAATATAATTTATTTCGAATTAGATATGCATCTATATTGAAAAATCTAAGAGTTCACATTTCTTGGACAAGTATATCTCATTCCAAGAACTTATTTTTCGTATAAAGTTAAGGCTTGTGGAGGAGCAAGAACACTGAACGGGTCAGGACACAACAGGACAAAGGAACAGTGAAGGGGGGGGGGCACTAACAGCTGAGTTCAATGACAAAATAGAGAGAGACATGGACAAAACAATGGGTGCGGGGATGAATGAGGGGTAGGGGAGGATGAATAAGGTCGACAAGATGGATACAGAAGGAATCTTTCAGGAAGGAAAAACTGGAAATTTAGAAGGAGGGCTTTTGGGTGAGGAGGAGGGATTCATGGGGTGAGAAAAGATTATGGTTTTGGATGGGGAATGATCTTATATGGTGGTGAACAGCTGTCTTGAAGACCTGGAGGGAAAACGAGATTGAAGAGGATGTGGAAGTTGGTTCCACAAGCGTAAAAAGAAATGGAATGAATGAGTGGAGGTTATCAATGATCCTCGATTTTGTGAGTTTCACCAGGAGGGGGTTGCTGGTGGACTGTGTGCACCCTGCAGGAACATGGGGGTAAGGTGGGGGACAAAGAACGGAAAGAGCAGATGGTACAAGACCAGAAAAGAGGTGGTAGAAGACAGAGAGACCACCAATCTTTCTGTGATGAGAAAGTGATTGGCCGAAAGGCTCAGCTTCTTCATGGGAGATTCCAATAATCTTGAAGACCTTGGTTTTCATGGTGCCAACTTGAGCAAGATGTCAGGCAGCGAGGTCAGCCGAGAAGGGAGAGCAGTACTCTATCAAGCTGTTCATGAAAGCCTTTTACAATGGATGCCCAGTCGGCAACTGGCTTTGGAGGCGAACTTTGAAATGTGGTTTACTCAAGAAAGATCATCGCTGATCGTGAGACCCAGGAGTTTGAATGACTGAACTTCCTCAAGAGGATTGTTAAGAAAGTAGATAATGGGTGGGGGTGGGGGGAGATGCCAGGTGGTCCTTTTGGAGAGAGATACGGGAGTGCGAGTGTGAGGTTTGTCAGTATTTAAAGACATATTCCAAGTGTTTGACCAGCTTGTGATTGTTTTTTTTCAGTCTGAAGAGACAGAAGAGGCATGCTGCTTGCTTGTCTATAGCTTGAAGGATGTCATGGCAGAAGGTGGAATTTTCAGCAAACAGATAAAGAGGATTTTTTTTTTTTTTGAAGAGTCAGAGATCATTGATGAAGATGGGCCCAGGACTGGGCCAAAACACTGTCTTGGGACATTCCAGCCATGACAGGGAGAGGAGAAGAAAGGATTCTATTGAGAGCCATACATTGGCTGCAAGAGTAGAGGAAGTCAAGAAGCCACATGTGGAGTTGTCCTTGGTGCCATAGACAGAGAGTTTGGAGAGTAAGGCGGGATGCCAGACTGCATCAAAAGTATGAGATATAGTGGCCTGCAAAAGTATTCACCCCCCTCCAAAGTCTTCACATTTTGATGCCACCTGAGCATATTTCATGATGCTTTCAAATCAAACTTAATATACAGTCTTCACAAACTACTCCAAAGTGATAAAGATATAATATTCAGATAAAATGTGAATAAATGAGATTAACAGAGAAAATCAGATGATTCTCGGAAAGAGTGGTGTTTCCACATGTCGGAGAATTACATGCACAGCCGGTGGGTTGCCAAGACAGAACTCAGATGGCAGAACACTGCTTCAGTTTATCAGAGGACCTGGATTTGATTCCTGGTCTGGGTGTGTAGTTTTCCCACACATATTATGTATGTTTGCCTGTTCATTTGTACAATCATAAAAAGGCTCCCAAGTGTGTAAACATAGCTCTGTTGGTATGCATTTCTGTCTGCGCTGTTGCGGATGATTCGCCAACAAGTGATGAAACTAGTCCGGCAGCTGAGGGGGTGTGTCGCATTGGGATTATCATGTGTGCACTATTTGTGAATGTCTTTACAGCTGTGGAGGAACTGTGGGAACGGTTTGAAACAGCAAAGCGCTTACCTTGGTAGCCTTTCATGATTGCTTTATGCAGCTTCTTTGGCTAGAAGAGCATGGGAGGAGTTGATATATATATATATATATATATATATATATATATATATATATATATATATATATATATATATATATATATATATATATATATATATATATATATATATATATATATATACACATACAAACAATTGACCCCTCCCACACTCCTCTAAGGGAAGGGTCCTCACCATAGGGCAAAGAATAATTTTGTCTGAAGGGACACTGGATACCATTGAGCAGAGTCACAGGGCCAGGCTGAATGGCAGAGCTGAGCTGTTCAGGGAGCTGAGGCGTAAAACTGTACGTGCGCTAAGGGTGGACAAGGAGGCCTATGTGCGAGGAATGTCAGGGGGTAGAGTATCAGCTGTGGTCAAGTGATTCTCGTCCTGCTTAGAGGGGAATTCCCGCATTGCGTTCATACAAGGCCATCCCTCGGTGTACTGCCGTTAGAGCAGAGGGTGGTAGGCTCCTGACAGAGGAGTCCAAAGTGAAGGCCCGCTGGGCCAGTTACTTAGAGCGGTTGTTCCAGGCTGATCCACCAGCTGTCGAGTTGGACGTCAGGGGTGTTACAATCCCTGTTGCTGACCCTCCAATCAACTGTGGTCCACCTTCGTTTGTGAAAACACAGTCTGCGGCGAACCGGTTGAAATGGGGTAAAGCTCCAGTGATCTGTGGCATCCATGCTGAACTTCTCAAGGCTGGTGGAAATGCTGCACTCGTGTCGTTGCATGCAGTTTTGTGCTCTGCCTGGAACACAGGCATCAGCCCAACTGACTAGAAGAGGGGCCTTGTTGTCCCTCTCTGGAAAGGGAAGGGTGATCGCCAAGACTGCAACAACTACCGAGGGGTGACGCTGCTCTCAGTGCCGGGCAAGGTCTTCGCTCAGATAATTCTTGATAGGGTTTGCCACCATCTGCTTGAGCACCAGCGTCCAGAGCAGTCAGGCTTTGCACCAAAGAGGTCAACGATTGACCGTATCCTTGCTCTTCAGGTCCTCACCGAACGCAGATGAGAGTTTCGGCAGGGGCTGCTTGCAGCCTTTGCTGATCTCTGTAAAGCATTTGATTCAGTGAATCGGGATGTCCTCTGGAGGATTCTAGGTCTTTGTGGGGTGCCACCAAAACTGATCGACCTGATGTCTGAACTCTACTCTGGTACTGAGAGTGCTGTGAGATGTGGTGGTACCATCTCTGACTTATTTCCAGTTCTTTCTGGAGTTCGTCAGGAGTGTGTACTGGCCCTCACACTTTTCAGCACTTGTATGGGCTGGATTCTTGGGAGGATATCGGAGAGATCAAGCTGCGGTGCATCGTTTGGTAATGTCAAGATATCTGACCTTGATTTCGCAGATGATGCAGTCATATTTGCCGAGACTTTAGATATCCTTTCAGGGGCCCTCGAGGTGCTGAATGAGGAGTCTGAACTGCTGGGATTACGGGTTTCCTGGGTCAAAACTAAGATCCAGGCTTTCATTGATATATTGGATGCTGCTGTCTTGTCTGTACCTGTTTTTGGTGAGGATGTTGAGGTCATGGAGAGATTCACTTTCCTTTATCTGTGATATTCATGTCAATGCTGGTTGTGAGACAGAGGTCAATGGACGTTTTGGTCGGGCCTGGGGGGTCATGGATTCACTGGATCATGGGGTGTGGTGCTGTCTATACCTGTGCGGGATGAAAGTCTGTGTCTTCAGGTCCTTGGTGCTTCCAGTCTTGCTCTATGGATGTAAGACTTGGACTCTGACCAGGGATCTGAGATGAAGATTTGAGTCCTCTGGCAGCAGGTCTCTTTGGAGAATCCTTGATTATCACTGGTTGGACTTTTGTCCAACGAGCGGTTCTTGAGAGGGACTCAAATTCGATTTGTTTCCTGCATCGTCTGTGAACGTCAGCTGCGGCTGTATGGACATGTGGCTCGTTTTCCTGATGCTGATCCTGTTCACCAGATTCTCTCAGCGCGGGAGCCTCATGAGTAGAGGATGCCAATGGACCGACCACATGCCTTGTAGTTGCAGCAGGTAGATCAACATCTCAAGGAGATGGGGATGGGTCAGGCATCTGCCTGGGGGATGGCCAGACGGAGACCGGCGGAAACTGGATGCAGCGATGCGCTGCTCCGGCGCATGCTCCCATACCTGACCTGATGGTTGTGGTGAGGATGTTGTGTTGACGTGTAGGTGTACGCTGTACTGAACCAGTACCAACGAGTCTGTTTTTAACTCATCAAAATTTGTTTGTTTCCTTTTAGTTCCTACCTATCAACGTACACATTGTACTTCCTGTGCCCATTCTGATATTTTTCTGAAGCATCTTTTTTTCTAAGTTCTCTCCTTTCTCTTGTCATAATTCCTCAGGACTGCAGAGGCTATATTGATAAGAAGGAAGTTGATGATCTTCTTCGGGACTTACTGGGCAAAAATGCAAAGGTAACAATTATTGTGATTTCTTTTTAATTCAGCAGCTGTGTTTGCTAAGTATTATTGTTTTTAATCTATCAGTTGTGATTATGAGTTGGGTAGATATTTTAGGAGCTGTATTAATAATTTGTGAATGTTTAAATTTACAATGTCTTCATTCATTTATGTGCTCGTCTCTGCATGGATAAATGTCAACCTCCTATAAATATGTTCTCAGCACATAATGGTAAACGAGGAACGGCACTCGGTAGTGCGCATACCTCCGCCGGGCTGAGCAGTTTACATTTTGTATCCCATTGATAGGCCGAATCTGCATCCGGACATGAAACAAAATCAAATCAGCTTGTTCTTGTCAACTACCCAACTCCCCAACTCATTCACCAATTTTCATCCGAATCCGTCCATAACTTTTAGAGATATCCTGCTCACAGTCAAGCAAATAGGCAGACAGACAGAGATGAAAACATAAGATCTGTCCACCTTTGGCGGGGAGGTAATTATATAATCAGAGACTAACCGGGTCTCGATGAGACACCATGAAATACATCATGTGCAGGGATCACCAAATTATGAAAAGCAAAAATTTGTTTGGTGAAATCTTGACAATATGCATATATTATCAGGGAATTGTGCTTAGATTCGAATGGAAAGGCTTTTCGACCACAAGGGAGCAAGGAGAACCTCACGAGGTACTCCGTGAGTTGAGGGACATGCAGTCATGGGCATGGCTAAAGTGACTTGACACCTGACTCTTGTTAAGCCATCTTAACACTGTTTCTCTGACTTTAAACTCTTATCAGGTCAGTGAATATTTTAAGAAGGTAAAATTGCAATGTAAAAACAACAATACCACCACATATCGGTGCCTCCACACCTCTGGATTTGTACTATTGAACTTTATCTATGAACAAGCATTATTGGGAAATCAACAAAAGTTTGGTTCATTTTTTCAACATCCGGTGACTGCTCATGTTCTCAGATTATTTCTCAACCAAATTCAATCGGTTCTGTCTCAACAGAGGACTTTATACAAAATTTCAGACTTTTACAATGAAGTATTCATAAGTTATCATGTTGTCTCGCAAACTAAAAAAAATACAGGGGCGAACAACTTAAAAATAAGGTGTGAAATGAGAGCGAGAGAAGAACCTTCAGAGTTTAGGCTTTATTCCATTTGATTGGAGCCGCTTCTGCGGGCACACCGGGGAATACAGGTTCAGCTAGGAGTACATAAGCAGTAACGTATACATGTGCAATTAATCATCGCAGAATAAATCCGCGTAAGCACGGAGTTCGATATAATCTCCATTCTCACCAGTCAATGAGCACCTTCAGTCAACGAGCACCAAGTGAACAGCCGATGTAAATGGCAATGCCCCGGGGACAATCACCCCGTGCCGCGGAGACCTCCCCTTATACGCGAGACGCACAACATGTGATCCCGCGTCATGTCCCTCAATTCACCTCAATTCACCACATTCTCCCCACCTTTAAAATGCAACTAGGGGCCCAACTTACACACCATGATTGCTTTAGCACTATAGGAGTATACATTTCAAGCAACGCGGACTAATAGGTCTACAGAAGCATACATGCCAAGCAGTGATTATTTTGAGTTGTAGGAGCATGGTAATGAGCATCGATATATGATATAATGAGCATATAGGAGCATGAGCAGCGAGAATGCCGATAATCCCCTTTACAGATTGAGTCGTCGAGGGGGCCTTATTCGTCGACCTCTCCGGGAGTAAATGGCGGTTTCACTTGAGGGAGGCTCCCGATCCTCTTGGTGAGCCTCGACTCGTGCCGGGGATGACTCCTCGATCGCTCTCGGGTGGAACGCGGCAGCCCCCTCGCCCGGTGGAGTTCCTGGGGGGGGAACACCTGGGGAGGGGATGTCAGAAGGAGGAGTGCCAGAAGGTGGTGTACCTGCGGGAGGAGTACCTGAGGGAGCCAGATGGCGAACCGACACAGTGGTCTCCCTGCCATCCGGGAGCCTGACATGAGCATACTCTGGATTAGTGTCAATGAGTTCGACCCCCTCCACCAGGGGTTCATACTTGCTTTGTCGTACCGGGCGTTTCATGAACACTGTTCCGGGATGGGTCAGCCAGTTGGGCACCGTTTGACCGTCAACATAACGTCGCTGGTGAGTAAACATTCGTTCGTGAGGAGTTGCATTGGTGGACGTGCAGAGCAAAGAGCGTATGGAATTCAGAGCGTCGGGAAGAGTAACCTCCCACCGCTCGGGGCCCAGTCCTCTTGATTTCAACGCCAGAGTTACGGCTTTCCAAATAACCCCGTTATACCGTTCCACCTGCCCGTTACCCTGTGGGTTGTAACCCGTCGTTCGACTAGTTGCTATGCCGAGCTCTAGTAGGAATTGTTTTAGCCCGGCCGACATGAAACACGGCCCTCTGTCTGAATGTATGTACGAAGGTTTCCCAAACATAGCGAAGAGGTCAGAGAGACATCTCACGACAGTGCCCGAGGTCATATCCGAGCACGGAAATGCGAAAGGGAACCTTGAATATTCATCAACAACAGTGAATATGTATCTGTTGTCTGTCTCGGTCGGCAGGGGCCCTTTGAAGTCGATGTTTAGTCTCTCGAAGGGGGAAGTGGCCTTGATCAGTCTGCCAGATGCCGCGCCATAGAATCTGGGTTTTAGTTCAGCACAAACAGGGCATGAAGCATTCATTTGTTTAATATCTTCAATAGAATAGGGCAGGTTCTGTCTGCGCACGAAATGTGCCATTCTGGTTACCCCCGGGTGGCACAGAGACACATGGAGGTCTTGCAAAGCCCGACTGATTACCGCCGAGCAGTAGACCCGCGAGAAGGTATCTGCAGCAGGGTTTTCCTTCCCGGGCCGGTAAACAATGTCGTAACTGTAGCAAGCTAGGTCTATCCGCCATCTCATAATTTTTTCAAATCTTAATTTTCCCGTTATTTTTCCCATCAAACATGAATGCCACGGATCGTTGGTCCGTAACGAGCGTGAAGTGGTTTCCCAGTAAATAATGTCTCCATTTCCGCAGCGCTTCAACGATGGCGTACGCTTCCTTCTCTATCGCTGAGTGTCTCTGCTCACTTCTAGAGAGAGTTCTCGAGAAGAACGCGACCGGCCGCCCAGACTGATTAAGCGTAGCAGCTATGGCGTGATCTGAAGCGTCGGTTTCCACCACAAAGGGCACCGAGCTATCGATCAATAAAACCACGGACATACTGATATCATCCTTGAGGTTGTGGAAAGCTCTTACAACAGCGGCATCTGGTGGAAAGTTTTTGCAATGCACTAGGGGATGTATTTTCTCGGAGTATTGCGAAATCCATCTCGCATAGTAAGCGAACATGCCGATCACCCGGCGCATTGTCTGCAGGTCCTGAGGTGGTGGTAGCTCACGGAGCGGGCGCAATCGTTCAGGATCAGGCTTAATTGTGCCGTCGGCTATCGTGTAGCCGAGAAGGTCAATTGACCTTGCCGAGAATACGCATTTCTCGTAGTTGAGAGTCAGATTATATTTTCTAGCAATGCTCAAGAATCTGTCCAGATTCATATCATGTTCCCCCTGATCCCTTCCGCACACTGTGACATTGTCCACGTAAACAAAAGTGTCTTTGAGGTTTTCATCTGAGATGATGTCGTCCATAACCCGTTGGAAGCAAGCTACTCCATTCATGACACCGAAAGGTATTCTCCTGAATTGGTAGAGGCGCCTCCCTGCCTGGAATGCGGTGTAAGGTTTGTCTTCCTCTCGGATGGGAATTTGATGATAGGCGCTTCGCAAGTCGATGGTGCTGAATACCTTATAATTGGCCACGCGTTCGACCATCTCGTCTATGCGCGGCAGGGGGTAGGCATCGAGTTGGGTAAAGCGATTGACCGTTTGGGAATAATCGACAACCATTCGTTTCTTATGGTTCTGACTGCTGGTTACTAACACCTGTGCGCGCCATGGCGAATCGCTCGGTTCTATAATTCCTTCTTCCAGTAATCGCTTGGTTTCTGAGGTGATGAAATTCATGTCAGCAGTGGTATATCGCCGCGATTTGATCGCTATCGGTTTGCAGACCGGCGACAAGTTAGCGAACAGCTGGGGGGACGTCACCTCCGCGGTGGTCAACGCATTTAAAATTAGACGAGGCTTGCTTCCTCCAAAGGGTATTTCGACGCTCGTGTGCTGCTTGAGGACATTATGACCCAGAATTACGTCTGCGCACAAATCACGAAGCACCAGTACCCTTACATCCCGATGCGTGTACCCTTTAACGTCCAATTCAACATTGCAGTACCCTCGTACGCGGGATTGTAGTGAGGTGGCGGCCATGCATACCATATTGTCTGTCGGGTGGATTATCCATTTCCTGCCTTTTACTAGCGAGCTGTTGACGAAACTTTCAGAGCTACCGGTATCAATCAGTGCCTCAGCCATATGCCCGTTAATTCGTACGTTGATGATAGCCTTGGATAGATTCCCCGGGGAGGCTGCAGTTAATTTATTTTGCGAGTAGAGAGCCGCAGAAGTGGGTTTATTTCTCCTTGGAGTAGATTTACATACCCTGGCATAATGCCCTTTCTTGTCGCAATTCATGCATGTGGCATCTCTGGCGGGACATTTTTGACGAGGGTGCCTTTTGTACCCACAAAAGAAGCATTTACCAACCGGAGCAGTTGCTGAGGAGTTTGACGTGGCCTGGGTATCCGGCTCCTCGGGTGTTTCTCCATCCCCTATGTCTGGCTGTGTCTGTGCCAGTGGGGTTCCTTGGGTTCCCATCGTAGCAGCGTTCATTAGCAGCATCGGTGTCCCAAATGACTCAGATTGCTGCTGAGCCGTATCCATCGCTCGAGCCTGATCGACTACCTTGTCAAGAGTGGGTTGCGCTTTCTCTAGTAAGCGTTGCCGTATGTGGGCTGATCTGAGTCCTTGGATGAATGCCTCCCGTGTCGCTTCCTTTCGGTGTTCCTCGGCGCTTACGGCCCGGAAGCTGCAGTCTTTTCCCAGCTGATTCAGAGCTTGCAGGAACTGATCGATTGTCTCCCCAGCTGCTTGCCTGCGTGTGTTGAGAAGATGTCGTATGTATACCTCGTTCTTGGGCTTCACGTAGAGCGCCTGCAGCACGTCGATCGCTGCTTCGTAAGTGTCGCACTCCGAGAAGAGCCTGTACACGCTGGGCAAGACATGATTCACGAGAGCGGCAAATTTGTCAGCTCCCTCCTCGATGATGGTCAGATAGTGTGAGAAGGAACAGAACCAATGCGACCATTTCATTTCTGCGTCAGTCGCGTTTGGGTCTGCGTTGAACCTCTCTGGTTTGTAGATCTTGTCCATCGTTGGTTGAGAGAGCCGAGAAAACCAAATGGAATAAATTGAAATGAGAGTGAGAGAAGAACCTTCAGAGTTTAGGCTTTATTCCATTTGATTGGAGCCGCTTCTGTGGGCACACCGGGGAATACAGGTTCAGCTAGGAGTACATAAGCAGTAACGTATACATGTGCAATTAATCATCGCAGAATAAATCCGCGTAAGCACGGAGTTCGATATAATCTCCATTCTCACCAGTCAATGAGCACCTTCAGTCAACGAGCACCAAGTGAACAGCCGATGTAAATGGCAATGCCCCGGGGACAATCACCCCGTGCCGCGGAGACCTCCCCTTATACGCGAGACGCACAACATGTGATCCCGCGTCATGTCCCTCAATTCACCTCAATTCACCACAAGGTGTTTATAATCTTAATAGAACTGCTCATCGCAGAACGAAGATCACTGAAGATAAAATATCGGCCATATTGAATTCCCAAAGAAATTTCTTTCTTACTTGCATTTGACAAATTACAGTTCACATATCTAAGTCTAAGTTGGACAGCCAAGTCACAGCACTCTCTATTGTTTGGTGGATTGCCCGAAATCCTTCATCAAGTTTCTGGAGGTGACACTCATTACCTTCGCATTCTGCGAAAGGTTATGTTTTGGTCGGCGTGTATTTGTTTATTTATTTATTTATTTATTTGTAATCTTGTGATTCGTATAACTCAAAAAGTATTAAACCGAATTGCATGAAATTTGGTGGGATGATTGGTTATTAGCCAGGAAGCATTCGATTAGATTTTGGGATCGTTCGGGTCAAAGGTCAAGGTCATGAAAAGGTCAAAATCGTCTTTTTACGATAACACGGTCAATTTTTATTCAATTTGCATGCAACTAACACCAAAATGTTCAGAATTCAACACCTCATCTTGTGATATGCAATATGACACAATGACGCCCATACTCTTGTTACCGGTTAGGGGTCAAAGGTCAGGGGGGGTCACGACCTTGAAAAATATGCAGTTTTTGTCATAACGCGGTCAATTCTTGTCCGCTTTACATGAACCCAGCACCAAAATGTTCAGAATTTAATGCCCAATCTTGTGACACAATGACGTCATAACACATGTCACCGGTTGGGGTAAAATGTCGGGGGGGGGGTCACGCCCTTGAAAAATATGCGGTTTTCGGCATAACCCAGTCAATTCTTATTCGATTTGCATGAAACCAGCATCAAACGAGATTACCTTCTCTCGTTGAAACGTTGTATTCACCGAGCTTGCGAGTGAAGACTCGCCAAAACGACGCGAGTTGATTGTTGTTTAGTCCGTAGCCCCCGAAAGTCGGGGGGGGTCATGACATTATAGATATGTGGTTTGTGCCATAAGACCATTCATATGAAACCAGTTCCCCACACCCATACCAAGAACAAAAAAGTAGTGGCGGCGAAGGTATGCGCTCTATGAGTGCCCGTTCTAGTTCACAATGAGATGAATCATCTGATCTCGGTGACCACAGTCACATGTTGGGCTGTCTTTGAAATTCCATTTGTGGAGGTGGTTGATGTCCTTGTATTGAGACTATGGATGATCGTCTCCGATTGTGTGTTTGCATCAGTGTGCGTTTTTGTCTGTGTGTGTGTGTTCTTGTGTGTTCTTGAGTGTGTGTGTCACTGTGTTTGTCCAGGCCATCACCTTTTTACCATTTGAGTCAGCAGTACGTGTGTCCCTCAATTCATCGACAATAAAACGTTATTTTCAGGTCACGTGCAAATGGCAACTTTATTCATCAGCAATCGATTTAGATACAATAAAATTTCAGTGTGGCAATAAATGCGACCTACTCAGAGGGGAGCAGTTGTCATTAGTCATGATTTCAATGTGAGGAGCAGAATAACTTTGTGTCTATATGTGTGTACTGCTGGTTGACGATTTGTGTTTTGTTTTCTAACAGTCCTCCATATGTTTCTCTAGGATGAACAGACTCTGTCTGCATATAAGCAAGCACTCCTGAACCTGGTCGATAATGGCCAGCTCTATCGCAGAGAACTGGAAATTGTGCTGTGCGGAGAGCCACTGTAAACACCACCCAACCTTCTCTCCAAAAGTCCACAACAAAATCTCCACCCATGCCCCTGTCTGTCCCTTACTCAACCTCTCCACACATTAATGTCCACTTTTCTGCCCCTAATTTGTCTCGTTGCTGTTTGTTGATTTGTATGCTCATGCTTTCTCCCATTATTTTACTGTACACTGGGAGGGAAAGTTAAGCACAGGCCACGTTTTCCCAGATCATAGCAATAACCGAGAAAATTGTTCAGAAACCGTAACACTTATCAAAAATGAAGCCATATATTGGTAAAGTGTGCATGTTCATCAAATGATTCGAGACAAATTAAAAGGTTGTGTTGATTTTTAATCACAAAAATAAGAAATCTGTAATGGCACTGTTTTACACCAAAAACACACCGACTTGAAAACGAAGCTGCTCGCCACCCGATGCTGTGATTTATTTCTCGAGACCAGTTAATAACGACATCCAATGATGGCACAATATAATAAATGTTTCAAAAGGTCAATGATGTGTGTAAGCACCATTATAATGAATGAGTGATGTCTCCGTCTCATCCCCTGAAGAAGCCGTCGGAGAGAATCCAAAGGGAGTTGTGGCCGCACCTCGTTCAAAACAGCCTCCAACTGTACCAGTGTCTAATCAGGAGGTTCTATTTTCTTAAATCTACACCCAATAATGTTCCAAACGTGCTCTGTCAGATTTAAATCATGATTCCTTGTTGGCCAGGGCAATGTTGTGATGGCATTATTGTTTCGCAGGAAAGTTGGTAAGTGCACGAGAACAGCGGGGTCTGGTCTTGTCATTCATGAATACTGGTTTTGTGAGAAGTGGGTTCTTGTCAAAATGTGGAACACCAACAACATTCAAAATGTCCCGACGGTACTTTTCAACTGTCAGGTTACGCTGTACAGTGACGAGGGCAAGTTTATAATTGTAAACAGGCAGCCCATATCATAACAGATCCACCACCAAACGGGATGGACTCTACGACGTTCTTGGATATTTGGGGTGTGTTTGGATTCTGCCAAACCCAAGTTCTACAATCAGTCACACACAGGAGAATCGGCTCATATCAGATCAATGGATCTTCCTCCAGGATGCCAGATTATGACGTTGACATCTCCGCTACCATGCCCAGCAGGCTTCTTTGTGTTCTGGGGTGAGAAGTTGAGATCTTATCGGTCTCGTGGCTTTGTATCCTGCAGAACTAAATTGGTTCCAGACAGTTTCCATCGATAACCTCCCCGGGAGATTCCATTCATGCCGCAACACTGTGATTGTGGGAAAAGGAATACGTCTGACGAGCCTCATCACAGCTGCAGTTTTCTCTGTTAGAGGTCACCATGGGTCATTCAGATCAAGGCCTGTCTTTAACATCATTGGTTTTTGATGTTTACGACCAATCTGCTGATAACTGTCCGATGGAAGCCAAGTTGACGTACATTTTCACTGTACGACATCCCGGTATTGTTCATCCCAATAGTTTGCCAGATTTGGGCTTCGCTTAGTCTTTTATGGGCCGTAGTAACACAGTCCGCCGGCGGAAGTACGCATTGAGATTATTACCTTCTCTAAACCTTGACCGGGTGATGGTGATCTTTTCAGGTCGATACCCACTACCGTGCTATATGTGAGGCGTGTGCGAAATTGCCTTTTCGGCCTGCTGATAAATAGAAAATACAACCTGTTGGTGGAGGGTTCGAAAGAACATTTTAATTGGATTCAATATTTTCATCACAAACAGTACTATGTTGCAGACACGCTTGACTTTTATCCATGTGTATGTTTTCTGCCTGTCCGCTTCGATGTCTCCCTCTGTGTTCCTGTTTGTTCTTTCTCCTACTCCCATTCCAGGCTGCTGCACTGGTTTGAGAATGCACTCTTTGATCATGGAGTGTGCCATTTGGGTTTTGGAGTACACTGTTTGATTTTAGAATGTACCATTTGGTTGTAGAACGGTACACCATTGGGTTTTAGAGTGCACTTTGATTTTTGAGTCCACCATTTTGGTTTAATATATGCTGTGCTGCCACGTGTGTGCGTGTGTGCATGTGTGTGTGTCAATCTTTGAGCAGGCCACCAGTGTGAAGTTTTCTTTTTTGGCTTCTGTACTTATTGCCACATTAGCTGTTGAAGCTAAATAGGAAGATGGCTGAATGTATGGTCAGAGACACCTGAGATGGCACGATAAGAATGTGTATTTATAGCACATCCAAATAGCTTTAAGGCTTCAAAATTAACTTTTTAGTTAGTGTAGGATTTGTTATTCTTATTTCATGAAAACGTTGTTTGACAGGCAGGGTGATTCATCAATTTGTGTGCTGTCCCTCTGATGGACATAAAATGGGAATCCCATCTGTTAGCATTCGTTGGTGGACGTTGAAGATTCCACGGTGTCCTTCGTGAAGAGCAGGCGAGCTATCGCTGGAACCGTGAACAAATTACAAATTCCTGCCCTAACTTAAAGAGGGCATTGCGTCGGTGGCACAGCGGTACCCTCAGCCAATGATGCCACCCCACAGCCTTGTGCTGCATACAACTGAAGAGGAAGAAGAAAGAAAACATTTGTATTAACGATACAATGCATCCTGTTGTTGGCGTTGTCATTCTGTAGATTGTCACGCATCAAGTTCATTGAAAACTTGCGTCAGGAAACATATTCTGAAGACTCGGCAAATGTCTCTTTTAGAGGTGGAAAGGCTCAACCTGACTCAAGCCTGGTCGTGCCTGTTTTGATCATCATACCCCACCAGCAACGTTGAGTTTGGCCAATATCTCTACAAATCTCAATCTAAATATTAGATTAGTTGGAAGAAAGACAAATTAAAAAATTACTTTAGTGGTGAATGTTTGTGTGCAAAGTTTCTGCATGTATAGAATAAAACAGCAGCTGAAAAGATGTTGCAAAAAATCAGCAACTTTCATCTTTTTTTGAAATGTCAACATTTGATTGGTTGTTGCACAACTAATGTCACTTGGTGTAAAACAAAAAGATATAAATTGTTGAGGCGATTTAGCTTTCCTTTTTTTTTTTTTTTACACAGAATGCCATGAAAACGTTTCTTGTGGACTGCTCATGGCTGTTTGTAGGTTTGAGTGGAAAAGTGAAAAATGAAAGAACAAGAACAGCATTCAGTGGAGCCAACTATTTTTGAGGTCAAAAGGTCAAACGTCAACTCAAGGTCAATCTTCTAAAATCATCCAATTTTATCGTAAAAAATCATCAATTTTCATATGTTTAACCTGGGAATTAAGCAGCAATTACATAGTGCATCACCGAATTTGGAAACCAACTATTTTTGAGGTCAAAAGGTCAAACGTCAACTCAAGGTCAATCTTCTAAAATCATCCAATTTTATTGTAAAAATCATCAATTTTCATATGTTTAACCTGGGAATTAAGCAGTAATTGCATAGTGCATCACTGAATTTGGAAACCAACTATCTTTGAGGTCAAAACGTCAAAGGTGAATTCAAGGTCAAACTTCAAAATCATCAAATTTCATCTGAAAAATCATCAATTTTCATCAAAAATCATCAAAACCTGAAAATTAAGCAGCAATTTCATTGTGCATCACTGAATTTGGAAACCAACTATTTTTGAGGTCAAAAGGTCAAACGTCAACTCAAGGTCAATCTTCTAAAAAATCATCCAATTTTATCATAAAAATCATCAATTTTCATATGTTTAAACCTGGAAATTAAGCAGCAATTGCAGAGTGTATCACTGAATTTGGAAACCAACTATTTTTGAGGTCAAAACGTCAAAGGTGACTTCAAGGTCAAACTTCAAAATCATCACATTTCATCTGAAAAATCATCAATTTTCATCAAAAATCATCAAAACCTGAAAATTAAGTAGCAATTGCTGAGTGCATCACTGAATTAGGAAAGCAACTATTTTTGAGGTGAAAAGATCAAATGTCAACTGAAGGTCAAACTTCTAAAATCATCAACTTTTATCTGAAAAATTGTTCATTTTCATCTCATTATCCTGAAGACCAAGCAGCAATTGCACTATGCATCACTGGATTTCAAAACCAACTGTACTCGAGGTCAACAGGTCAAAGGATAATTCAAAGTCAAACTTCTAAAATCATCAATTTTCAACTGAAAAATCGTCAATTTACATCCTATTAACTTGAAAGCTCAAGAGGATTTGCATCGTCCATCACTGAATTAGGAAACGAGCTATTTTTGAGGTCAAAGGTCAACTCAAGCTCAAATTTGATCGTAAATATCATCAACTTTCATCTGATTAACCTGAAAATTAAGCAGCAATTGCATAATGCATCATGGAATTTGGAAACCAACTGGTTTTTTTTATTTTTTTGTATGCCTTGACGAGGCCCGTATGAGAGTGAATGCACAACGCACAGCAAATAGGGACATGAGACAAGAGGGGTGGGAGTGGGAAGGACGAAACAGTGAAGAACAGACATTAGGAGTTCTGTGGAAGGGAGAGGGATGGGATGGGGTGGGGAACATGGGGACATTACAAGATGCACATTACAGGGACTTTCAGGAAGGAAAGCAGGGAATTGAAGGAGGTGGGACAAGAGGGGCGATTGGAGATTGGGTGGATGATCGGGGGTAGAAAACATTGAGGATTTGGATGGGGGATGATAAGAGATGGTGGTGAACAGCTGTTTTTAAGGCCTGGAGGGAAGAATGGGATTGAATAGAGTGAGGAAGTTTATTCCAAAGGCAGAGAAAAGAGGAATGAAAGAGTGAAGGTGAGCAGTGATTCGTCATTTTGGTAGTTTTACCAGAAGGGGGTTTTTGGCGGACCTTGAGCGCCCTGCGGAAATGTTGTGGGGACAAATCGCAGAGAGAGCGGTTGGGGGGGCAAGGCTGGAGAGGAGACAGTAGAAGACAGAAAGACCACCGACCAACCTGCGGTGATTGAGTGAGAGGCCCAAAGACTCAGCCTCATTGCGGGAGATGCCAATGATCCGAAATACCTTGGTTTCCACAGCGTGAAGCTGAGAAAGGTGAGAGGCAGAAGCACCAGCCCAGAGGGGAGAGCAGTACTCCATCAGGTTGTGGATGAAAGCTGTGTAAGTGGTCAGGACCTCAGGTGGGCCGAGGAAGGACTTTGCACGACGGAGGATTCCCAGTCAGCGACTGGCTTTGGAGGTGAGGTTTGAAATGTGGCTTTCCCAGGAAAGGTCATGGCAGATAGTGAGACCCAGAAGCTTGAAAGAAAGGACTTCTTCCAGAGGATTGTTGAGAAAGTGGATGGAGGGGGTTTTATATATGGTTCTTTTGGAGAGACATAGTGAGAGTGTGAGATTTGTCTGGATTGAAAGACATGTTCCACGTGTTGGACCAGTTTGTGATTTTACCCAGATCTGCAGAGAGCGAAGAAGCTGCTGCTTGCCGGTCTGATGGCAAAGACATGTGCGGCAGAGGGTGAAGTCATCAACAAAGAGATAAAGAGGATTTTCCAGAGAGTCGGAGAGATCATTGATGAAAACCAGAAAAAGAACAGGGCCCAGAACGCTACCTTGAGGAACTCCAGCCTGGACAGGAAGAGGGGATGAAAGAACTCCATTTAGGGCCACACGTTGACTGTGACAGGAGAGGAAGTCTGTGAGCCATGAGTGGAGATGGTCTTGGATACCATAGGAAGAGAGTCTGGTGAGCAGGACAGGGTGCCAGACCGTGTCAAAAGCACGGGATGTGTCCGGGATATGGCTCTGATTTCATGTCCGGCATTGAGGAACTCCATCCATTGTTGGGAGAGCAGAAGCAGCATATCCAGGGTCGAGTGACCTGGTCTGAAATCAAATTGAAGATCAGAAATCAAGCCAATGGAGAAGAGGAAGGATTTCATGTCTGAAGCGATGATGGATTCCATAACCTTGCTGATGATTGGCAGAAGGCTGATTGGTTTGTAGTTGCAGGGATCTGTTTTTGTACCTTTTTAATGCAGGGCAGTAATGTTTGCTGATTTTCAAGCAGATGTTCGATGACCTTGAGCAAATGAGAGGGTGAATAGAACAGAGAGAGGGTGAGCAAGAGCAGAAGAGCAGGTTTTTAGGACACGTGGGCTGATGCCGTCTGGACCGGTTGCAGAATCTGAGTCAAGGTTTCACCGCAAGCTCTCCACCTTGTCAGGAGAAAAGGACACAGAGTCCAGGGACAGCTGGGTGCGACTGGGTAAGTAGCGTAGAGAAAGTGATGGGTTTTGGACACAAGATTTAGCTGCAAACACCGAGTTCAGGCATTCAGCCTTTTCACGTGCGGTATCAGCAGTGTGGTCCTTTGAGGTAAGGGAGGGGATGGAGGGGGAAGAAACACCAGAAACAGATTTGATTAAATGCCACCAGGATTTTGAGGAGGGAGAGAGGTTTGAGAGTTCAGACTTGAGCTTCGAAAGATGTTGTTTTCTGGCTCTCCTGAGGGTAGATACACACTTGTTCCGAGCTTTATGGAAGGAACTGATATTACCCTGAGTTGGGTTTGCTTTCCATGAGGCAAAGGCAAGTTGTTTCAGGACAACTGCCTCGCCACAAGCTTCAGTGCACCAAGAGTGGGAGGAAGGGAAGGACAACTCAAGACGAGAGGGGATAAATCTGTGCATAAGAGAGAGAGAGCAAGTTCCTTTGAAAGAATTCCCAGGATGAATTGATTTTGGAGGAAGTAACGATAGGAGACCAGTCGATAATTTTGAGGGCTGCTTGGAGACCCTGCCAGTCGGCTTGAATGAAACGCCATACTCGACGGCGGTGAGGTGGTTCTCTGATAATAGCCAGAGAGATGTCCACTTTGACAAGGATGTGGTCAGAAGAACCGATTGGAGCGGAGAAGAGGGTCAGGTCAGGAATGGGAGCATGTGCCAGAACAGCGCGTCGCTGCGTCCACTTTCCGCCGGTACTCCAGGGGCCTCCGTCTGGCCATCCCCCAGGCAGATGCCAGGCCCATCCCGATCTCCTTGAGATGCTGGTCAACCTGCTGCAACCACGAGGCTCGTGGTCGGCCCACTGGCCTCCTCCACTCACGAGACTCCCTCGCTGAGAGAATCTGGTGAGCAGGATCAGCATTAGGAAAACGAGCCACATGTCCATACAGCCGCAACTGATGCTCACGGACCATGCAGGTAACAAATCTCATCCGAGTCTCTCTCAGCAACCGCTCGTTGGACAAAAAATCCGACCAGCGATAGCCAAGGATTCTCCGAAGAGACCTGGTACCAAAGGAATTAAGTCTCCATCTCAGATCCTTGGTCAGAGTCCAAGTCTCGCATCCATAGAGAAAGACTGGAAGCACCAAGGACCTGAAGACTCGGACTTTCGTCCTCCCGCACAGGAACCGGCAGCGCCACACTCCATGATCCAGTGAATCCATGACTTCCCAGGCAGAACCCAGACGTCCATTGACCTCTGACTCACAGCCAGCAGAGACATGAATATCACTGCCAAGGGAAGTGAATCTCTCCAAGACCTCAACATCCTCACCACAAACAGACACAGACAGGACAGCAGCATCCAAGATGTCATTGAAAGCCTGCATCTTAGTTTTGACCCAAGAAACCCGTAATCCCAGCGGCTCCGACTCCTTATTCAGTACCATGAGGGCCCCCAAAAGGATATCTAAAGTCTCCGCAAAGATGATTGCATCATCTGGGAAATCAAGGTCCGAGATCTTGACATTGCCAAATGATGCACCGCAGGTTGATCTTTCCGACATCCTCCCTAAAATCCAGTCCATACAAGTGCTGAAAAGTGTGGGGGCCAGTACACACCCCTGACGAACTCCAGTAACAACTGTAATTAAGTCAGAGATGGTACCACCACACTTCACAGCACTCTCAGTACCAGAGTAGAGCTCAGACATCAGATCAATCAGTTTTGGTGGCACCCCACGAAGACCAAGAATCCTCCAGAGGACATCCCGATTCACTGAATCGAACGCTTTACAGAGATCAACATAGGCTGCAAGCAGCCCCTGCCGAAACTCTCGCCTGCGTTCGGTGAGGACACGAAGAGCAAGGATACGGTCAATCGTTGACCTCTTTGGTGTAAAGCCTGACTGCTCTGGACGCTGGTACTCAAGCAGATGGTGGCGAACCCTATCAAGAATTATCCGAGCAAAGACCTTGCCCGACACTGAGAGCAGCGTCACCCCTCGGTAGTTGTTGCAGTCTTGGTGATCACCCTTCCCTTTCCAGAGAGGGACAACAAGGCCCCTCTTCCAATCAGTTGGGATGATGCCTGTGTTCCAGGCAGAGCACAAAACTGCATTCAACGACACGAGTGAAGCATTTCCACCAGCCTTGAGAAGTTCAGCATGGATGCCACAGATCCCTGGAGCTTTACCCCATTTCAACCGGTTCACCGCAGCCCGTGTCTCCACAAGAGAAGGTGGACCACAATTGATTGGAGGGTCAGCAACAGGGATTGTAACACCCTTCACATCCAACTCGACAGCTGGTGGATCAGCCTGGTACAACCGCTCAAAGTAACCGGCCCAGCGGGCCTTCACTTCAGACTCCTCTGTCAAGAGCCTACCACTCTCTGCTCTAACTGCAGTGCTCCGAGGGATGGGCTTGGATGAACGCATTGCGCGAATTCCCCTGTAAGCGGGACGAGAATCACCTGTCCACAGGTGATGCTCTACCCCCTCACAGATTCCTCGCACATAGGCCTCCTTGTCCACCCTCAGTGCACGTGCAGTTTTACGCCTCAGCTCCCTGAACAGCTCAGCTCTGCCATTCAGCCTGGCCCTGCGACTCTGGTCAATGGTATCCAGTGTCCCTTGAGAGACAAAATTCTTCTTTGCCCTGCGGTGAGTTCCAAGACATCCACCGGCAACATCAAGGACGGTGGTCTTGAAGGTAATCCACAACTCTTCAGGACCCCCCAAAGCACGCAGACACCCCAAATGTCCACTCAGCCTGTTTGCTAACTCCTCAGCTACTCTCTCATCCTTGAGCTTGCCAACATCCAGCCTAGGCTGGGATGGTACCATTCAACAGGATTTAAGGTGCAGCTTTAGAGTTGCTACAACAAGCCGGTGGTCAGTATTGAGGAACTGAGCACTCTGGCAGACCCTGCAGTTCTGGATCATCCTCCAACGACCGTCAATGAGGACATGGTCAATCTCCTTTGCCACACCGCCAGCGTTGGAATACCAAGTCCAGCGATGAGCTTGTGGGCGCTGAAACCATGAACCAGCCACTCTAAGTCCATGACTTCTTGCAAAGTGAAGGAACTTAGTGCTATTCTGATTCATAGTTCCTGACCCATGGGGACCAACACACCTCTCATAACCATCCCTATCGGTTCCAATCGATGCATTGAAATCCCCCAAGACTCGAAGTGTATCTCCTCTGGGGCACTGAGCAACCACAGACTCGAGTGTGGCGTAGAATGTGTCCTTCACGGTGAGGTCACTCGCCTCAGTCGGAGCATAGACAGAGACCAGGGAAATGACACCTAAGGAGTGACGAATCCTTTGTCTAATAACACGCTCGTTGACCGGTGTTACCTCAATTATCATTGGGGTCAGCTTATTGGACACAGCAACAGCAACTCCTTGGGTATGGTAACCATCAGAGCGACCAGACCAATAGTAGGTGTAACCACCCACCATTATCTCGCCGCAATCTGGTCTCCGAACCTCAGAGAGAGCTGCAATACCGATGTCCAAACGCTTGAGCTCAGATGATAACAGAGACAGGTGATCATCCTCTCTTAGGGATAGGACATTCCAGGCACCCACCCGAAGGGACCGCCTCAGGTTAACCCAAGGAGACCGCCGTCTGGTGGACGACACCTCAGCACCACTCCGACACACTCTCCCGCAATCTGACACAGGGAGGTTACCCCGTGGTTTCCCTCCTTTCATCAAAGATTGGGGGTCCCAAAGGCTTTGCCCCAATCCTGTCATCCGGTGAGCTGCCCTGCGAAGGGAAGCTGCACAGGAGGTACTCCCACGGAGTGGGTTTTCAGATTTTTTTGCGTTTGTGTGTTTTGCGGAATGAAGGGTTTTACAGTGGCCGGAGTGCAAATCCTGCCACCAACCTCCGAATAAAAAAGTAACCCAACTGCAGGAGGATGTCTGCAGACACAGTTGGGCACTAGATATGGATGGCCGTTGGCTCACAAGGAGCTCCTCCACCCTTTGACAGGTTTTGTTTTTAATCCTGCTCGGTGTTCATATCCAAACACCCTCCTCACCAGAAAACCTGGTGGGGGAGACGATTTAGTCGCCGACAACCCGACCATGGAACAGGTTAGTACAGGTTTACATGGTACCTGTAGCGGGTCACAGATCTGACCTGACCTGACATCAAGGAAGAGCAGCAAATATTATCAGGGAAATTTGTCAAAATCAGCTCCAGAAGACATGGAGTACCATTGGTTGAGATCCGGGTCAGGAAGTTGACCAATTAAGTCAGTCCCAATGAGTCGCAGAAAGCTTTTGCTGAAGTACCATGACAGGTGAGTGAAGTACCCAAACCTAGCCAACTGGCATGATGACAACTGATGTCGCCACATATGAGGAAGAAAAAGTTTGGATGAGAAGATATAAGTTGGTCCATGTTTTCGGATAGTGAGATGTAGATGGAGTATCACTGTTTGGTGGACGGTACAGTACACATACAAACATGAGGTGGGAGTGGAGGGGAAGCATTGGGGTGTGGGGGAGTGAGGGCAGTGCATGGAGAGTGAGGAATAGAGTCTTTGATGAAGAGAGCAACTCCTCCAACAGGATGAGGCTGAGGTCTGTCATACCGGAGGAGGGAGTAACCAGGGAGAGATACTTGGGAGTCAGACACGTCTTGGGGGAGGAAAGTTTCTGTAAGGCAGATTAAGTCTGGTTTGTCAGTGGCAACCTGTATGGAAAGATCTGAAAGGTTTGAGCGAAGGCCCCGGATATTTGAGGTCCACACTGTTAATGAAGAGGGGGGGGAGGAGGCTTTGGATGCAGGGGGTGAGAGGGGAGGGGAGGGGAGGGGAGGACAAGGGACGGGGGCGGCGGAAGGAGGGTTGTTGAAGGAGTGTGGGGGATTGCAGAATAGCTTGGGGAGGGGGCCGAATGAGGAGGAGAAAAGGCTCTGTGGTGCTGGGGGAGAGGGTGGACAAGAGAGGGGGGCAGAAGGCGGTTGAGGATTTGAAGAGGTGGAGTGAAGAGATGGAGGTGAGAGGGAAGTGGAAGGAGGCAGCTTTGTGGATGAGAGGGGGGTGACTTTGAGAAGGGTGAGTGAGGGCGGTGAATGGTGGGAGAAGGGTGAGTGGGGAGAGTTGAGGGATAAAGGTGAGGGGGGAGTTTTTGAGAGAGGTGAGAGGGTGGCTTGGAGGGAGAAGTGTGATGGTTGCTTTGAGAGGGAGGGTGAGAGGGGTGAGTTGGCATTGAAATTGGAAAAAAAAAGAATGGTTGATGGAAAGCGAACATTCATCACAAACTGGGGTTTTTTTAAGTTTTAGGTCAGTTATGCATTTCAACACATTTCTTGAGGGATGCAATAAAGGTGAATTCAGAGAATGGAGAGAAGAAACAATGTAACAGTTGGATTTTTTAGGCAAGGTATGAAGGAGAGGTCGAATTGAGAGCAGTCTGTTTAAATAGTAGAAGAGTAGCGCATCATGATACAGTGATGAGTACCACATGTGTGAAAGAGGAAGATAAAGCATTATAAGAGATCGTTTTTATTCGTATTATTATTATTATTGTTTGAGAGAGTTTTCATCATATTAGGTCATGGAAGTGTTGTAGAAAAAATCATGAGGTGAATGGTGTAATAGGATCGGTAAACGCAGGGGGTGTAAACAGATCACGTGGTTATGGGAGAAGCACGTGGCTATGGGAGGTGTATCGTCAAAAGTGAAATTATTTATTTTAAATAAGGATTGCATTACATTCGGAAAAGGGAAGGTTGAAGTAAAATTGTGGAAGTGTGTGGTGAATTTGGACGGTAAACGCAATGTGAAGCTGCTGGGTCGATGAAAAGTAGCAGGAAGAGTAGAGAGAGACACGTGGTTACAGGTGGTGTGGACGTGGAGATCGAAAGGATACAAGGAAGATTATTATTTTTTGATGTATTTTTGAAGAACAGGTAAGATTCGGGAATGGAAGGTTGTAGGAAGAAATCGAGAAGGTAATAGCGAGAGAGGGTCAGCTCAGTAGAATAAAGATGGTGTGCCGGCAAGAGGAAGAAGAAGAAGAATAACAAGAAAGATCGAGACTCGTGAGTGTGCAAGGAGAAAGACATTTATTTATTTTTGGGGGATTTAAGACAAGAAATAGTGTTTTGTTGGGAGGGATGGGGGACGTTGGGAAAGTGGGGAACATAGAAATTGAAGGTAATGGGGAGAAAATACAAATAAACACGATCGTATACTGAGGGGAAGGATGGGTAGGCCTCAAGCACTTGGTAAGACAAGTTCGACAAAAACTCACAAAATAGCACGATTTTTGAAACAAAACCGAACTAGGAACACACGGAAACATGTGGGTGAGAAAATAAACAGTTAAAACGGGACAGATAACAATGAGAAACTTAACTTTGAGAAAGTCGGCAGAGACCCCTGAGAGAACCTGCCATTTCTGCAAACCCAGAACCGGAAGTTAAGAGCCGGAAATTTTGAGGTCAAAAACCATTCCTTCCCAATTCCATATCCAGGCAATTCATGATGCCATCGCTGGGCGCATACTCAGTTTTCACTCTGTTTGTTTGTTTGTTGTTACCCTCACCAAAGGATTCGGAGAGGGTATTGCATTTGGGTGCATTTGGTTGTTTGTCTGTCTGTCTTTGTCTGTCTGTCTGTTTGTTTGTCTGCACAGAACTTTTGTGTTTTTCTCTGCAACCACTTGTCAGATTGAGATGAAATTTTCAACATTGGTGCAACTACTCATTTAGAATGTTTCAATGATAATGATGATGTCATTGGTCACGTGGTGTGGCAGTCATATTGGAAAAACGGAAAAACTTTCGACCTCTGTATCTCTGAAACCACACCAAGGAAAAAATTGAAACTTGGCACAGAGTAATCATCATGGGAAACGAGTGTGATTTTTTTTCTATGCTGTCAATGGAACCCTCGTTATGACGTCATAATTGCATAGGTAGAATGCCACATCCAATTAGTATGAAATTTTTGAGGGTCATCTCGGAATAAAATGTACCACAGAAAAAAATTCATGACATCATCAGTCATGTGATTCAGCAGCCATATTGTTTTTTTTTTAAGCCTTCAAAAATCTTCTTGTCTGAAGTGGTTAAACAAATCGAGACGAAACTTTACACATATGACCGCCTGTCCATGAGGAACAAAAGGTTCACACATATGATGTCATTGGTCACATGGTTTGGCAGCCATATTGGATTTACCTGAAAACCTATAAAAAGCTTCTCCAGAAAGGCTGGACAAATGGAGGGGAAACTTCACACAAGTGTTCCCCAAGCCATGGGTGTACAAGTGGCACATAGCAAGTACACCTCATGGGGAATGAGTGTGGTATTTTTATGGCATCAAAGGTGCTTGCCTTCATTATGACATCATAATTGCATGTGTAGAATGCTACATCCGATCACTATAAAAAATTTTGAGGGTCATCTCGAGATAAAATGGTCCACAAAAATTATTTTGATGACGTCATCAGTCACATGATTCAGCAACCATATTGTTTTTTTTTTAAACCTTCAAAAGTCTTCTCTGAAATGGCCTAAAAGATCGAGGCGAAACTTTACACATATGACTGCCTGTCCATGAGGAACAAAAGACTCACACATAGGTCACATGGTTTGGCAGCCATATTGGATTTACCTGAAAACCTATGAAAATACACCACTCAAAAGAAGTCCTGGCGAGGGGTTGCAATCTCTGATTGTTCTTTTTCTTGTTTTCTTGTTTGTCTGGGTGATATCTCCGCCATCCTTTGAGCGAGGAAGCTGAAATGTGAGGAGAAAAGTGAAGATGTGCTTTGGCAAAGACGGTATTTTTTAATTTTTTATTTATCAATTAATTGATTAATTACTTCATTATTATCGATTTATTAATTACTTATTTATTTTATTTCTCATCCTGGCAATATCTCAGGCACCTTTTGAGCGAGGAAGCTGATATTTAGACATGACAGTGACCAAGTGATTTGGCTATAATGGGTGTTTTTGATTTATCATTTGTACATATTTACCTTAGAAGTACATTTGTACACATAAACTAAGTATCATTTGTACACATTCATCTCAGATTTACACTTCTCCCTTCCAATTCCATCTCCACATGCCAAAGGCACCCGGCATTGCCGCTGTGCAGCACGTGGAGACGGAATTTGGAGGGAGCGGTGTACTGTTGATGTGAATGTGTGCAAATGTACTTCTGAGCGAAATACGTACAAATGATAAATCAAAAATACCCTTAATAGCCAAATCTCTCTGAATGAAAGAAGAGGCCATGCAAAGTTTGGTTGCAATGGTTTCTGCAGGATGCAAATGCATAAATGAACAAACACACAAACAAACAAACAAACAAACTGTCCTATTTATATATTAGATTTCAAAATGAAGTTCCACGTTTTCACTTTTTTTGTTTTTTAAATAAAACGACCAACAATTTTCTGGTAACCCGGGGTACAGTTCTGTATATTTTATGCATCATGTGAGTCATCTCCACATTCCATTTTAAGGAAAAATGATGCATTTTTTAATTGCTGTGAACCATGAGTCTTGTTTTCATTTTAATATTTTGAAATATCAGTTTGTAAGCAGACTCATTTCTAGATCATTCATCCCACAGAGAGAGGTGTGAAGTATGGTGTGACATGGGTACTGAAGTTGTACTGGGAGTTGATTTATGATTCAAAGTCGATTGGTGAAACCAATCCAGTTCTGAGTTCAGAAATGGATGCCAAAGATACTAATATAACTAAAATGCAAAATATTTTGGAAACCGACTCGATGAATCGAAGTGAACTTAAATGGAAATTACATGAAATGATTCTCCAAACTCATTCCTCAAACAGTTTGCAGCCACCAATTTCTAGACGGAGACTTTATCATCAGTCATTCAGGACATCACTTTCAGGACAATGAACAACATCACATAGTCACTGTCATTCATGATATTATCACATAATCATTATCCTGACAGTCGTCATTCCACAGTGGGTGGGTCTTTGAGGCCACAGCCATAAAAACTCAAAAATTGGAAAAGTAAAGTTATCTCTGTTATTTCAGTGCATCTGTTGGCCAGGTGCCTTGCTTGTATAGAATTTGATAGCTAACCACCTACAGCTTGAAACTCATGGTGAGATAAGGCTAAGCAATTTTCTTATTACAAGAAGACTTATGAATGTGACATCTGCAAATAATGACACCATATTAGCCTTTAAGTTCCATCACCGTAACTTTAAACGGAGGAAAGGTCGACACTGGGATGTTGTTTTATCTGGCATATTAGAAGAGATTATAAGCTATATATAACGATATATGGTCAATAGAATATCGAGCTTACAAGTCCTCTCCTCTCTCCCTCTTACGCTTCCTGCAAACAAATCCATTTCACAAAAGCTCTATGATGTAACTCAACCTACATCACCTTTTATCTGCTATTATGAAGCAGTGAACACATTGATATCGATTTTACATCCCCAAACATAGACGAAGCATAATGTGGCTGTTTGGATTTGTATGCTGTTTTGCAATTGCTAATTTTCGTGTTTGCAATTAATTAAGAATGAAAATTCTCTGAACGGAAATTATATCATGCACAAGAAGGTAGAAAATATGAGACCGAGTACAACAAAACACCAAATACATGCAAATCTAGAATGGCACTCCATAGACGCCTGGTGTTGGCTTGATGGTTCGGGTGGTGGGCTTGGGATCCGAGAATCCTGAGTTCAAATCCTGCTCAGCTGTTGAATACTGGGTGGGGTTAACTCGACCTGTCATCCTTCCGAGGTCGGCAAAATGAGTGCCAGCATGCTGGTATACTGTGTCGGAGTGGCGACCCGTCCAGGATTGTGCCCAATAGCCAAGGAGACTGCTAAAGCAGCACGAATGCTCTGCACAGTGTATGGTCCCAATCTCCTCTCCTCCGAGTAAACGGTATTCCTCACCACGTCGTGCTTCAGCACAGAGTTTATCGATTGTTGGATCACGTAGAAGATCTTGACGTCAATCATCGACATTCGCTGCTGCCACCAATATGACTTGGTGTACATGATGTTGAACATGTATCTCCACCTCCTCGTCATCTCGCAACAGGCTATCCACCGGTTGGCATGACAGAGCATCTGGGATGGCGGGCTCACTTCCCTTCCTCCAAGTCACTGTAAACACGGGTTAACAACAGCATCCGAAGTCTACCTGTTCAGTATGGGTTCAAGTCGTTTGTGGTCGATGATGAGCTGAAATGTGGGTTTGCACAGTAGGTTGTGGTGGCATTTCTTCATGCCCCAAACTACAGCCAGAGCTTCGAGCTCAATCATCGCATAACGAGACTTGACATCACTGAGATAACGAGACCCACACTGAACAAGTCTCCATGGAGCAACGCAAACCCAAGTCTGTTAAGATAAGAAGCATCGGTATGTATCATATAGTAGGTAACGAAGGGTCAAAATGCGCAAGAACAGGTGGTGATGTGAGAGCACGTTTGGTAGCAAGAAATGCGCTGTCATGATCGGCGGTCCAATCGAATACTGATCCCTTTAGTTAGCTACGGAGAGGATCCAATACAGTCAAAATCTCAGTGGAAAAACGATCCAACTGATGAACCAAACCCAAGAATGACCGAAAGTCGGTGACATTGGTAGGTGGAGGAAAGTCCGCAATGGCACTCAATTTGTCGAGATCCGATGCGACGCCATCACGATTGATGATGCAGCCACAAAATGTCACACTGTCCTGAGCGAAGTGAAATTTCTGTGGGTTTGATGTGATGCGGTGTTCAAGACATCAGAAAAGTACATTCTGCACCTGTTGAACATGCTCATCGAATATCGGTTCATAGGTTACCATATCATCGACAACCCTGACCGTATTTTGGATTCCATCAAGAGTGAAATAACTTCTGTAACAATATTCATCAGCACTCGCGTGGAGTTGAGGCCCATTGGAACTCGCAAGTATTTGAACCGACCCCACGGTGTCAAGAACATGGTGAGGGATTGGCTGGCCTCGTCCACAGGAATTTGCCCGTATCCCTTAATCGCATCATACACAGTATAGAAATGTGTTATGTGTGATCATCAGCAGGTGTGATGAGGAGGTACACAGGGCGTTTGACATGGCAGTTCAACATACAGAAAGCCATACACAGGTGAATGCGACTTAGGTTTTGGAGTAACCACATGTGGGTGGCACCAATCCAAAGGTTCTCTTCTCCCCTTGTTCACCATGTCAGCGAGTTCTGACTTAACCTGATCCTACCAAGCCAGTGGGCGTGCTTTCTGCAGCTGGAAATGTAGTGAGTCATCCTTCAGGTTACCATGCATAGCACCACCCTTCATAGGTCGGATGCTATCATCCGTGGTAAAAATGTCTGCAAATTTGGCGATCAGATGATCAGGAACCTACGATCGTTGTTACTGAGTAGGTTCATCACCGAGATCCCACACGATGGAGCTCGTTGGTGACACGGTGTGTGAGTAATCATCAGATCGGCTGACCGTGCAATGCTGTACAGGCTGCGCTTTCATATAACCCGATTCATCAAACGGTCTACCACAGTTGCACAACGCCAAGTCGTTCAACATATAGAATGTCAAACGGGGTATTCGGACCCCATCACACACATGTACAGTTTCACAAAACAGATTTATCCCCATGACGGATGAAAATGTGAAGAGTACCCATGAGTAGGGTAAGAATACTGATTCTGGCTCACTTTTCCCCATGTAAATGAATGGGGGATTTTCAGCGATTCATATTTTTTTCCTTAAAAATAAATCCCTTTTTTATCCCAAGGTATATTTATTTGTCTCCCCTTTTAACCTGGAGGTTGAACCTCATTGAATTGAACACCTGGGGGTTGAACAGCTCACTCATTGAACCTATAAAGATTTGTTCATTCTCAAATTCCTTCAATAGTTTAATTTTCTTTGCACAATAATCCCCATCTAAAATATTGACAAACAAAACATTTGAATCTTTATATTTTTTAAGATACCCCATTTGTGCCATTACGAAATGATAAACTTCTCTTAATGCTCTTGTTTGACCACCTCCTGAGCCACAGGTTATTTTTTGTTAAGCCCCGCCCACTTTTCTTTAAGCCCCGCCCACTTTTGTTAAGCCCCGCCCACTTTCCACAAGGTATTCAATAAGCCCCGCCCACTTTTCTTTAAGCCCCGCCCACTTTTGCTAAGCCCCGCCCACTTTTGCTAAGCTCCGCCCACTTCTCATAAGGTTTTTTTCTAAGCCACGCCCACTTTTCTTAAGCCCTGCCCACTTTTGCTAAGCTCCGCCCACTTTTCATGAGGTATTTTTCTAAGCCACGCCCACTTTTCCTAAGCCCCGCCCACTTTTGCTAAGCTCCGCCCACTTTCCATAAGGTATTTTTTCTAAGCCACGCCCACTTTTCCTAAGCTCCGCCTACTTTTGCTAAGCCCCGCCCACTCTTACATCATTTCCAGTTCATCTCTGACTCACAAAGAAATCACTAGAAAATTACAGGATGTTATGGTTTTGAAAAATTTCCCAATGAAGGCTTGCCTAGGCTTGCCCAGGGAATTTCCAAAGGAAACCACACCCACCAGTCTTTCTCTATAAAAGCTTCAAACCCAGGCTCCATTTTAAACATTTGTTTTTGCTGGCAATGGTGTTCTGTGTGCTTGTCTCGAACTCTCTGTCTTCTATGGAACTAAACCTTCAAGTTGATGAACTGGATTCAAACCTCTTATCTATTGAGGTAAGATTTTTTATTTTCCTATTTTCAAACTTTGATTGAAGCATACTCATTTAATAATTAAATAACTTAATTAATACATTATTATTTTCTCTCACAGGAAATTGTATCTGAAATACAAAATGAAAATACTGCTTTTGCGACAACTTGGGGGAAATTGTTGGCTTGGTTGAAGACCTTATGAGCGACCAAGACCTTGAGTGGGATGACTTTGGTGTTCCTTGGAACTCTCTGTCTTGTATGGAACTAAACCTTCAAGTTGATGAACTGGATTCAAACCTCTTATCTATTGAGGTAAGATTTTTTATTTTCCTATTTTCAAACTTTGATTGAAGCATACTCATTTAATAATTAAATAACTTAATTAATACATTATTATTTTCTCTCACAGGAAATTGTGTCTGAAATACGAAATGAAAATACTGCTTTTGCTACAACTTGGGGCGAAATTGTTGGCTTGGTTGAAGACCTTATGAGCGACCAAGACCCACAGAACGAGTTCGTCCTTGATGACCCATCCAAAGAGTTATACCTTGGAGACCAGCAAAATCCTGAAAAAGAGTTTTACAGCAATAGTACTCATTGTGAGTTATCAAGACAATACCCACTGAACAAGTTATACCTTGATGAGCCAGAATACAAGTTTTACCTTGGAGACTCACAAATTTTGAAAAAATCAAGAAATGAGTTCTGCCTTGATGGTTTAAATAACTACCTTGGAGACTCAGGAAAAGGGTTCTGCCAAGATGGTTCTAAATATGGGGCCTACCTTGGAGACTCACAAATTTTGAAAAAAATCAGTAAATGAGTTCTGCCTTGATGGTTTAAATAACTACCTTGGAGACTCAGGAAAAGGGTTCTGCCAAGATGGTTCTAAATATGGGGCCTACCTTGGAGACTCACAAATTTTGAAAAAATCAGTAAATGAGTTCTGCCTTGATGGTTTAAATAACTACCTTGGAGACTCAGGAAAAGGGTTCTGCCAAGATGGTTCTAAATATGGGTCCTACCTTGGAGACTCACAAATTTTGAAAAAATCAGTAAATGAGTTATCCTTAAGAGACTTTGTAAGTTGGTTTTACTTTGAATACTTGAAATGTGGGTTCTGGATTGATAACTCACAATGTGATACATATCTTGGAAACTCAACGGGAATGTGGTTATACCTTGAAGACTTGGAAAGTTGGGTTTATGTTGGACACTTGAAACTTTTTTGGGGGCTTTTATTTATTTATTTATTTATTTATTATTATTATTATTTTATTTATTTATATTTTGGAGACTTTTGGAGTTGCTATCACTCTTTGGGATCTAAACCTATCGATGTAGTTCTTTGTCGGATGGTGCTTGATGGGAGCAAGATCAAGAAAGTTCTGGGAAGAAAGTGCAGGCTTACTCCCCTTTTTACGTCATCAAACCTGAAAGCCTTAAAAGACAGAATTGGAAGAAGAGAAAAAAACAAAAAATATACATTGTTCGTTCTGGGAAGAAAGTGCAGGCTTACTCCCCCTTTCTACGTCATCAAACCTGAAAGCCTTAAAAGACAGAATTGGAAGAAGAAAAAAAAACGTAAAAATATATATATATATAGGTGGAAATCTCATTTTGAAAAAGACATTGTGTTGGGCGAGGATTGAGTTGGGGTTGAGATTTTGAATGTGAGGGTTGGGGTTGAGATTTTGAATGTGAGGGTTGGGACACACACACATACACATCAACAAACAAAAGTTAAGCCTTGACTATTCAGTTGAGGATTCTGTGTTTGGGGTTCACAGATGTAAGAACGTCCACCCCTTGACACACATTATATACTGTTATACACCTCGGACTTGGCCCTCGAGTGTCCACAACGGTGTATAGTAGGAGGGAGTGAAGCGCCAACCTATTGCTCCCATTGCACACACACACACACACAAACAAAAGTTAAGCCTTGACTATTCAGTTGAGGATTCTGTGTTTGGGGTTCACAGATGTAAGAACGTCCACCCCTTGACACACATTATATACTGTTATACACCTCGGACTTGGCCCTCGAGTGTCCACAAAGGTGTATTATCTGCTTAGTTTTGTCTTTTGTAATTCCTGTGAATAAAATGAACCTAAAATCTCTTCCCCTTCCAAATCATATATTTTATAAGTCCAAGGAACTGTATCTATTACATCAACAATTTTAAAAAGTTCTTTCGTCCATCGTTCAGTAAAACCCTTTTCAAAATGAGATTTCCACCTATATATTCTTACGATATCACCAACTTTGAACTTAGGTTTTCTGACATTAATCTCTTTTTCATATTTTAATTTTGTAAATGTTTCTGATGGCTTCATATTCGTTGACGTGTGAATCGTGTCATTATACTTATCCACAATATCCTGAATAAAAGATGACCATTGTTGTGAACCGAGTTGTGTGAATTTTTATATAGTCTCTCTTTTAAGGTACGATTAAAACGTTCAACAACAACTGCCTTCCCTTCATTAAAGGTACTGTATAATGTAATACTGTTATTTTTTAGAAAATTCATAAATGTCTTGTTATAAAACTCTCTACCCTCATCAGTCCACAATTTCTTAGGTTTTCTCTTACTTTTATTAAATATCTGTTGAAAAGCTAACATAAGAGTATTACCTGTTTTGTTTTTTAAAGGGACAACCCACGCATATCTACTCCTCAAATCAATAACGGTTAAAGCATACTTGTACCCCTTATCATTATTGAGTTCAATCAAATCAGCAGACCAGATATAATCAACTTCCTTGGAATAAACTTTCCTTCTCTGAAACTTTGTGAATATTGGTTTATGTAATTCATCAGCTAATTGCTCTTCAGTCTTAATGGCATCATTAGAGCCTATAAGTTTTTTTGAATTTCCAAGTCCAAGTTTCAATTTAGCACTAATCATCTTCTTCACGATGAACCTATCAACTTTTTCTCTCAAGGTTGGATTTTGTATCAGAGACAAATTATACAACATTTCTCTATCGGCTTCATGCTTTTCTTCCAACGTTGTGGTATTCCCATAATCAATATCGTGTCTCATGCACACTTCATCAACTCTATTGATTGGTTTACTCCAGGATTTAGGATTGTCTGCCTCATCTAATCTTTTATCCAAGTTTGTGCCTGGACCACAGAAAGAATAACCTGGAAGATGTAATTCCCCTGGTATTCCAGTAGTTGTAAATTTACTTCCTGATAAAAACTTTTGTATATCTCCTCCGAGTTTGTGTTTGGAGATAAATTGATTTTTTTTTGAACCACACACCGAACATATACCTTTTTGTATAACCCTGTTATTTTTACTTTTAATATATGAAATATTTTTAGTATTAGTTTTCTTTTTACATTTGAGACAATAACTCATTTATTTATGAGAAAAATTCCTGCAGAGTGCAAAAACCTTTTTAGTTTCCAACATGCACATTTGAATCTTAATTTTTAAAACATAAAGAATCCTTAGAAATGCCTTCACTCTCTCCTCCATTTATTTAAGAAAAAACTTGAATTAAAATGAATAGCTTGACGATGTCAATAGTCTTGAAGAAAATATTGCAAATAGACTTGTCAATTCTTTGTTTTCCTCCTCGGTGGGTTGAGTTATTTTCTGTAATACCACCAATCTTTTTGAATCTCACTGGTTTCCATATTTTGATATTTATTCATTCTCTCTCTTTCCTCCCTCTCTCTCTTCTCCTTTTCCTCCTTCTCTTTCTTCTCCCTCTCTCTCTTCTCTCTTTCCTCCTTCTCTCTCTTCTCCTTTTCCTCCTTCTCTTTCTTCTCCCTCTCTCTCTTCTCTCTTTCCTCCTTCTCTCTCTTCTCCTTTTCCTCCTTCTCTTTCTTCTCCCTCTCTCTCTTCTCTCTTTCCTCCCTCTCTCTATTCTCTCTTTCCTCCTTCTCTCTCTTCTCCTTTTCCTCCTTCTCCTTTTCCTCCTCTTCCCTCTCTTCTTCAACTCCTTCCTCATCCCTTACTATCCTTGAATCGTTTACACCCCATAGAATATTATACATATATTCATCAGGATTTCTTGTTATTCCTGTATCCAAAATAATTTTTTTACAACAGGAAACCAATAAAATTTCTTTTGAATTTCTAAAAGAGCCTTACCTTTTCTTAACCTTATAATTTTTTCATTATTTAACATTCTAATTAAATCTAAAGTTGTCGGTTTATCAACATCAGCATAATGCCAATCTTTTATTGAAAATACCTCATTCTTATGTTGTAGAACATATTTATTAAAATACCGAATACCCTTTTCTTGAAGGTATGCTTGGACACAGAAATGATAATTTTCTTGAAGCCTTCTTGCTGTCATTTATGTATTAGAAATATATGTTAGAATAATATTATGGCACGAAACACCTCCCCATCTTCCCATAGTTAAATCATTTTGTATTTCCTTACTTATTATATATAATCCTGTTTTTTCTGTTTTCATGAGATAAACAAGGGCAAAACCATTATTATATTTACCCTTATTAAATTCTTTTATTTGTTGTTTACTAATCGTAGCCCCACAAAACTCATTCTCAATACCAAGTGGATAATATTCTTCCTTACGAGACTGATTTAATTGTTCCAGGTCTTCGAGGTTAATTTTAAATGACCAATTATACCCTAAATCATTCATATCATACCCCCATTGTTCTATTCTCATACAAACGATACGCCCTTCTTTATAAAAATTTATTTTAATTCGAACTGTGAATTCTGTATGACCTGGAGATAATATCAACACTTCTGTATCTTTGGAATACACAGCCGTTTTATTTAAGTATATATATTGTGATAAATCGTTTAATCTCACCAAGTCATTCGCGTCAGTCGGGCTTGGATAATTTTTTAATTTATAAGCATTTTTCATGTTAATATTTTTGTTTATATTATATTTATGTCGTTCAGCCTGTGCCTTTGTATAATAATTTGATAAATCAATATCCAGTTCTTGAGATACACCAAAGATAGAACCATCTTTACCAACATAAGTCATTTATATTAGATTAAAAATAATATCATAAAATTTTTTATTTTTGTTGAGTTGAAATAACACATATAGACATAATTGACCACAACACTTGGAATTTAATTCTTGGACTTGAAATGTTTTATAAACACCATTCTGTAAGAATTTTATGACTTCAACAGGTGGTGGAAGACCAAAACTATCAAAATAATATTTGTCTTGACTATTAAAAATACAAACCCAATGAGAACCGTTCCCATCATTATCTTCTAAGTTCATAATAATATTCTTTGTATGTTTCGGCACATTTGTTAATTCATCTCTCATACAAATAACCACATTATGAATTTTTAATTTCTTACAATATTTGACAAGTTGTAAATTTGATGTTGTATTCTTTCCAAATTCTTTCAACCACTCATCAATGCTCATTTATTTATTAGAAAGATATAATCCATTACCTCTTTTCGTTAATTTTACACCTGCTTGTGCTATAGAAGAAAGCATATCTCCAACTAACAATCTCGCTTTATCAGGCAGACCTTCAAGTTTTTCAGCAAAATCTACAATTACACCACTTCCACTAATTTGTTTCTCCAACTCTTTGTTATGTCTTTCCAATTCTTTTGAGCCTGGAGTTGAGCCTTCCTTTCGTTAGCAGTTTTGACCGCTGTTGAAATACCACCCGTCAATGCTCCAACCGCACTTAAACCAGCAAATAAAGGAATTAGAAATGGGAGAAATCCTCCACTCGTCTCTCTTATTGAATATTTTTTCAACATTGGTTTTGTCATTTTAATTTTAAGTGAGCCAGTGTCATTCAAGATTTTAACCTGTTCTCTTGTGAGCAAAACATCAATTCTTACTGCTCCTTTTCTCTGAATTGTATTAACGTTAATCGTACAAGGCTTTTGATTTTGAACACAAGATGATAGTTTATGAAGATTGATTTGATTAACATATACCCCAGTTGGTACTTTGCCACTCATTTATTTAACAAAAAATTATGTGAGACTAATCATCACACCATTATCTGTATTAATCTGCAATTCTGTTTCTTCCAAAAGCAAACAATATGTATCAACTTCTTCACTCTCTCCTCTTTCAATGTATAGGGAAGTATCCACTCGATTATACTTTATAGTTTCTTTTTGAGCGCTCAGGTCAAACGTATAGATTGTATACAAACTTTTAAATGCTGTCATATCCAAAATAGGTTCTTTATTTCCATTACTTTCACACACCTTTTGGTAAGACTTGTATGCTTCAGCAAAATCATTTTTCCCAATTAATTTCCAATCTATCTCGTGGATAAAATGTTCCATCTAGAGAAACGCGAAGTTGTTTCACCTTAGCATTATCACTCAATGCATTATTCTTATCAGTCGCAGTATCACCATCTGGCTTTTTAAAAATCATCCACAGATATCGTGGCTTTCCTTCCAGAACACCCAAATTCCACGTGTAAGTAGTTTGATTGAGTTTAACGTGTTGACATCTTCTTTTGAGGTATGATACACTGAGTGGTTTCTTTGAGTTAAGTCTTCGATTCAACATCTCTTCTGTTTTAAGATTAGGAGTATATTCACTGATATACCAACTCATCTCCTCAATTACAAATTTATTCTGATCACCAAAAGCATTACCAACACCAAAAAGCAATCTATTTTCATTATCATTCCTTTGTAGTTGAAATCTAATTTTAAGACCATACAGAACTTTATCATAATCACAAAATCCAAATATACCTTTAAGAGGAACTGCCACAGTAAAACTATTTTCTGCTTTTGTATCATCATTATACATTCCTTTCCTTTGAATATATCCAGGGTCTGTGTTTGTTCCCGTTGACATATCAGGAATAAAACCTTCGACAGACCCCTTTCCCATTCTATCACTGAATGTATAGAGTGTAAATTTCATCATTTCAGATACAGCAGAGACATAATCAACCGCTTCAACTTCTTGTGTTCCAATATACAATCGCACACTATCAAACATTTTCCAGAAGAAATCATTTACAAGTGTAGCGTTTGTGTTATTCCCAGCCTTAGTGAATTTAAATTTACACAACAAGAAACTTTCGGAGAGATTCAAATAGGTTTGTTGATTATTTATTTCAAAACTTTTTGTACCATTTGTATTCCAGTCTGTTCCAGTTATTGCATTTACCTTGAAGTAATCTTCTTTTTTAGTGGAGTTTGAGATAATAATAGTATCATCCAAATCATAGATACTATCAATTGCTTCCATACTTGTATTTATTTAGGAAAAAAGATGTTAAAACTTTTGAAACCCTGATCCAAGTATTTGAATTATTTTCTGTCGTTCTTGGGGGACAACTGAGTTTTACCTTTCTTAATTTCTTTTATTGCTTGTAATTTATGAGATTCTTTCTGAGCATCTTTTATACTCTTTACAGCACCTGCTACATTTCCCACAGCAGAAGCAGTTGAACCAATTAGGTCTTTATGTTTAAGAATAGTTGAACCAATACCCATGAGAGTATCAATTATCCCATCTCCTCTAAATTGATGTCCAACACCCCTTTGTCTCTTAGGTTTATAGTATCCTCTACCAAGATACATACCTTCACCCTTGTAGTAGGGGAAAGGAACATCCCATCCCCTGTAATTATTTTATATTTTCCCAACTCGTGCTTCCTCACAATAACCATCGTATTTATTTATTGAAAAACTTCACGTAGGTGAATTCTGATGGATATAACTTCTCCATTAAAAGAAATCACACGATTATCTTGGTCGGTTATCCTAAAATTTACTCTGTGTATGGTTTTGCCTGACACAGGTAGATAAACCAAATTTTTAGGTTCCATATTGAATTTATAACCAATTGGGGTTGAGTATGCGCTGAATGAAAATATTGTATTTGTTTTTAATCCATCATTATAAGCACCATCAATCAAATCACAGTGAATTAACACCGAATTTATTCCTGAGGATATTTGAATGACATTATCACTGTAAAACGTCCCATTAGTTTCAATCTTTTTGAGGAGAAACCTAATAACTGTCTAAATGAATTATCAATTGTGAAATCAACCTTATAGTTATTTTTAACTTTAATCGTTGATTTTGAAGTATGTTTTTGAATGTTTATAACAATATTTTTTTGTTCATCACCCTGTTCTTTCATAAGGCGAGCAATTTCGGAAGATATTTGAGAAATCTCGTATGCTCGAATTGAGACTGTTATCGTTTTGTATCCACTTCCCGGATTATAACTAAACTTGTCATTTTTCTCGGTTATATTAAATAAGGTATTATAAGTCTCCATGGACAATAAAGATGCCTCATATTCTTTTGTTGTGTCAAGTTGTAGTGGGTATGGGAATGAAGATGTGTGGTCGCTTGTTGTGAAATTAAAACTCAGGATTGTGCTTCTCATCTTATTTAATATGAGATAAAATGTCTTTATATTGAGATTTATTAATTATTTTCATGTTCATCAACTGGTCTAAAATGGCTGATGCTTCATTAAAACAATTGTTATTTCCAGCCTTCTTACTGCCGAACAACAATAACAGTCTATTAACTAATTGCGATGGGTCATTTGGAAGAAAACTAATACCTGAACCAAGGATACTTAAAGCCTGAATAATGTGTTTCTCCTTCTCATTCTTCCTACTTTTACCAGAAAGAATAACCTTATAATTTAGAGTGTTCAGCAAATCAATATATACTCTATCATCATTATTTTCCATATCCAATGGTTTATCAATATACTTTGATTCATCCCTCACAGTTGAACCTTGTCTTCCATCTTTTGTGAGAAGAAACATTAATCTCGGAGTTAGTTTAACACGGTGTTGAGCAGAACTTAAGAACCTTAATTCATCATTAAATATCAATACCTTTTCTTGAACAAGATGAAATATTGCTGGTTGTTCTGTTGGAATGAGTCCTGCTTTGGTTTTTGAATCCGCTGAATATTCATTGTTTTGAACAGCATTCACAATATAATCAGGGGTTGATTAATCTCTTCCAGTTGTTGAAATAAACCTTCATCATCATATTCTAATTCTCCTAAATGCTCTAATTCTTCCTCCGTCATTTGACTGAAATCTTTTAACATTTGAAGCTTTCTAGGAGTATATTCTACTGTGGGAACTGTGGAAACATCTTTGATTTTTTCTTGGGAAGTTTTTAAAAGTGGTTTAAAAAATTTCTCTTGTTTTTTTTTCAAATGCTTCTTCGCCCGTTAGTTTCTGTCTGCGTTTCTTCTTTATGTCTTCCTGTTGTTTTACAACTTTTGAAACCAACTCTTGATGTTCCTTAAATCTTCTTGCTCTTTCTTTTGTATCCATTTATTTATTGTAAAATATCATTTAATGAATTGTAAAGATCAACAGGGAAATTTTCCTTTTCTTCATCATTCAAGTAGATGTGTTCAAATAAATCCTTTTCTTTAAATATTTCATCAAATTCTTTATTAACATTAATGCGAGTTGTAATTTCTTCTTCACTAATCCTTGCATCTCTGCTTTTCATACGTTTGCGTTGAGTTTCTTCATCAACATCAAAACCGAATGATAAAATCTTCACTCCGCTCAGATATTTAATAATTTGTCTCGTTCCTTCTGGATTAGTTTCTAATATCCCAACACCACCAGATTTTAGTTTCTTTAACTCACTCTTACAATGTGAATATTTTGTTGTACCAAGAGAAACCTCCTCAAATATTTGTCCTTCATTCCTCAATCGCATATGTTCCTCCACTGAAATATAGTGATAATCTTCACCTTTTACTTCTCCAGGTCTTATTGCTCTAGTTGTTGTTGATACAATGCGTATCACGGGGTGTTTTTTAAGTAAATTTACAATATTCTCATTTGTACTACACAAGAACCTTGATTTATGAAAGTTTTTTCCAGAAGCAGATTTACCCACAAGATTTATAATAATAGTTGTCATTTATATATGTAATTGTTTATAAAACAAAAATATATCCCTTAATATCTCATCTTGTTTCACAACAATATATTTATATTTTTCAGTCGTGTGCTTCATATAATCCTCAAATTTCTTTTTACTACATAATGTAGAACAATTATCTCTCCAAAAATTATTGATATCTATTGAATTTAACTTGAATAAAATAAAAGTATTAGCATTGTTTCTGATGGAACGACGAGGAAGTTGAAAGTACGATTGACTAAGATAAATACAATTACAAGAAGAATGTCTCCCTCTTGTGTAGTAGCTGTCCATTACCGTTTGGTTTCTCTCATTAACACAATCATCAAAGATAACGAGGTTCTTTTTTGATTTATTCAAATCTTGGGGAGATGGTATATCATCCGTATTATCACTAAGAATACAAGTTATAAGATTTGATTTCTTTTTACATCTCTGTGTATCACAAAATAGTTGAATTATATCTTCAATGTTATAATCATTTAGGTTTTTTTGACGTTTAAATAAACCGATTATATCTTCTTTTTGAAGACCAGCATTAAAACCTTGTGAGAGTAGTTGATACTCTGGTTGAAAACTCGACTTTGTGAAAATTATTAAATTGTCATAATCTAAAAAGTTGGGAGTGAGGAGCATTTTTAAAAGTAAGCAGGTTTTTCCACATCCACTTGAACCAACTATGAGACATCTTAATGAATTTGGGAGATTTTTTATGGTTGTTAAATTTTATCTTATTTTCCCAAATAGGTAAAAAATCATTCATTTATATATTTGAAAAACAGGTTATTTAATTTATTATTGGCTTTTTTTAGAAACTCTATATTTTATCCTAAGTTCAGGTTTAATTTCAAGATAATCCATTATTTTATTTATACAATATCTTGTGTTGATATTTCCCTGAAAATTACATCCATGAATAATATACAACAACAATCCTTTGAACATTTCTCTTATACGTTCAGTTTCTTCCCTTGTAAGGAAAGGTGTGTTATCATCCTCATACTTTACATTCATTTCTCTAATCAATCTTGTAAAGTAATTCATTTTTGGTGTAAATCTAAAAGAATTATTTTCCTTTTTATATTTTTTATTATCATTAATTAGAAGATAATCACAGAATATACATTGTTTATAGGCTTTTGACTCTGTGTTTAATCCCCGTCTTTCAAAACGCAGGACAATTCTCAAATTTGTCATATGGAGAATCAGGAAAGTCTAGCATATTTATAAAGTAAAACTTTACTTAAACTGAAATTCATCTATACTTTCAGTTGTATATTACCATCGATATCGATATACTTTTTTTCATTATCAGATTCAACGACAACAATTTTATATTAAAGGTAATTTTAAAATTATCGTTAACTACTATTGAACGAAATGTCATTTCACCTGATATATTAACATCCTTTATTTCATCAGGATTTACATCTTTAAGGTTGTTGAAAAAAATACAAATTTCTCCTTGCATATTACAGATGGTCTTATCTTTTCTTTCTAAAGCTTCATCCATAAGGTTTTTGTTCTTTGATACTTTTTCTTGTTTCATTGCTTTTTCTAGTTTTGAATATATTACTAGAAGGAGAGGAGAAACTTTTGTTAGAGATACTTTAATTGATGTTCTACCAGGTATACTAAAGCCCTTCCACTGAAGGAAATTGAAGAACTCATATTATTTACCATAATAGTTTTTATCCAATAGTTGTTATATTTATCTTTGTTCAATTTTACATCCTTGACATATTTCTCAGTATCTTTAACAGATGAAGAGATTGATTGAAACTTGTCTTTTGTGTCTTGAAACATTGTATTTATTAAGTGAAAAAGTTGGAGGATAAAATGTTTTTAAGCACAGATTCACCTATAAATTAAACGAAATTTTCATCAAGAAAATTTTAGTTTAAGCAAAGTTTTATTCTATAAATATGGTGAATACAACGTACTGCGATGTTTGTAATCACGAATATAAACATTATAGAAAACACCTCCGAACCAACAAACACACATTTAATTTATTTCATCAAATATCTCCTCTTGAGTTGGAAAGAAAACATTGTGATATCTGTTCAAAGGATGTTTTGAAGAGTAGTTATAATCAACATCTTCAATCACAAAAACACAAGAAAAATGAGTTTAAAGTAAAGGGAGACTATTATATTGAAAACACTGATGGGGCATTTAAAGGGCATATAAAAATAAGGATTTTTCAATTTGGAGAACCCGGTCCATCATCAATAGCTGAATCAATTGAAATAGTGAAACCCGATGTTGAAAAATTTATTAAAAAGACATTAAAAGAAATGAAAACTTTAAAGTTTTATATGGGAGTGAAAATGAATATGAAAAGACAAGATGAAGAACATACTCCTTATATGAGAACAGGTCTTCATTTTATAACATCATTTCAAGATTTTTTGAATAGTGGGGTTTATGAAGAACTATCAAGACAAGAGGAGGATGTTGATAATACAGTGGTAGGAAGTGGATTCAATATTAAAAAAATCATCTTTTTAGATATACACATTCTAAAATCAAACCCTCTTAAAGCTTCTTCTTATATTGAATTACCAAAAGAAATAAAACTAAAGAAGGCAGTTGTTAATATTAAGAACAATGATAATAAATGTTTTCTCTGGTCTGTTCTTGCTCACTTTCATCCACCAAAATGTAATTCAGAAAGAGTAAAACAATATATGAAATATGGGAATACCTTGGACATTAAAGATTTTAAATTCCCAATGCCACTAACAGATATTCCTAAATTTGAGAAAAAGAATAATCTTTCTATTAATGTATATGGATTAACGGATACAAACAAAGTTCAAATATTAAAAATTTCAAACAACTATAAAAATGAAGAAACACACATTGATCTTTTATATTTTAGTGTTGGAAAGAATTCACATTACACATACATCAATAATTTATCAAGATTAATCTCTTCTCAGGTATTCAGAACAGCAAACAAAATATATCCTTGTAAGCGATGTCTTAATTCATTTCATACAAAAGAACGATTAGAACAACATTCAAAATATTGTAGTAATCATAAATCAGCTGTAATTACAATGCCTAAACCTGGTGAAAAGATTTATTTTGAAGATTATAATAAATCTATCATGCACCCATTTGTGATATACGCTGATTTTGAATGTATCCTTAAAAAGATAAATACTGCTTCTCCTAATCCAAAAGAACCATATACAAATAAATATCAAAAACATATTCCTTGTGGTATCTGTTATTATATCAAATCATCTGTTGGAGAAAAGTATAACAAACTTGAACATTATCGTGGAAAAAATGCTTCACAAGAGTTTGTAAAACGATTAGAAAAGGATTGTATAAGACTCACTAAATTAATGAAAGAAACAAATGAACCGATGAAATTAACCAAAGAAGAAAAATTAGAATTTAGAATGAACAATATCTGTCATATTTGTGAGGGGGAAATTAAGGAGTCTAAAGTTAGAGACCATTGTCATCTTACTGGTAAATATAGAGGTCCCGCTCATTCCTGTTGTAATCTTAATTATAAATTACCTTCTTTTATTCCAGTCTTTCTTCACAACAGCGCCAACTATGATACACATCTATTTATAAATGAACTTTCAAAAACACCAGGGAATATTTCTGCCATAACAAACACAAGTCAAAAGTATATTTCATTTTCAAAAATGATATTCACAAAACCTTTAACTCGTATTAGGTTTCTAGATTCTTACAAGTTTATGGGAACACCACTAGCCTACCTCGCATCAAATCTAAGCTCCACGGACTCTTTTCCAAATCTTAATTCATTCTTTCCAAAAGAGGAAATTCTCACTAAAGAGGAAATTCAGATTAAAGAGAGAATTCAAAGTAAAGAGGAAACTCTAATTAATGAAGAAATTCTAACTGAAGATGAAATTCTAATTATAAAGAAAATTCGAACTAAAGAGGAAATTCAGATTAAAGATGAAATTCTGATTAAAGAAGGAATTCTTACGAGAGAGGAAATTCAAACAAGGAATGAAATTCAAAGTAAAGAGAAAATTCTTACAAGTAAGGGAATTTATCCTTATGATTATATGGATTCATTTATGAGATTTAAAGAAACACAACTTCCTTCAAAAGAAAGTTTCTATAATAACCTTTATGAAGAAGAGATAAGTGATAAGGAATATAAACACGCACAAAAAATATGGAAAATATTTAAGATAAAGAACCTTGGAGAATATCACGATTTATATCTAAAAACAGATGTTTTATTGTTAGCTGATGTGTTTGAAGCTTTTAGATCACTCTGTCATAATAAAAATTGTTATGGATTAGATCCTGCCCACTATTTCACAGCTCCTGGTTTAGCTTGGAGTGCAATGTTGAAAATGACAAAACAAGATATAGATTTAATCAGTGATGTGGATATGCTTTTGATGATTGAGAAGTCCAAGAGAGGTGGAATATCACAAGTATGTTCAAAAGATATGCGAAAGCAAATAATAAATATCTCCCAAATTATGATAGTGAAAAAGATAGTAATTATTTGATGTATTTTGATGCTAATAATTTGTATGGATGGGCAATGTCTCAATCTCTGCCTTATGGTAAATTAGAGTGGGTGGAAGAAAAGGATTATGAAAAGGCTTTGATGAATATTGTTATTTCTTCTCAAGAGGAATTGAATGACGAAGAAGAAGGTTATTATTTTGAAGTTGATTTGAGGTACCCGAGTGTTCTTCATAATAAGCATAAAGACCTTCCTTTTGCATGTGAGAAAGAAACCCCAAAGAAAGAATGGTTCAGTGATTATCATAAAAGTTTTAATATTAAAGGCAAATCATCAGAAAAGTTATTAACAACATTCTATGATAAAGAGGGATATGTTTTACATCAGAGAAGCTTAAAACAGTTTTTGAGAGAAGGATTGAGAGTAGCTAAAATTCATAGAGTTTTAAAATTTAAACAAAGTCCTTGGGTGAAAAAGTATATTCAATTTAATACAGATATGAGAGCAAATACAAAAGTAAAATTTGAAAGGGACTTTTATAAATTAATGAATAATGCTGTATTTGGAAAGACTATGGAAAATGTTAGAAACAGGCAAAACATTAGATTTAGCAACATCTTGGAAAGAAGCTTCGAGATTGATAAATAAACCAAGTTTTGAGAGAGAAGAGGTTTTTTCAGAGAACTTTTCTGCAATTCATATGAAAAAGGAAAGTATTGTAATGGATAAACCAATTTATATTGGAACAGCAGTTCTTGATTTATCAAAGATATTGATGTATGATTATTTGTATAATGACTTAAAGAAAGAGTATGGCGAAAATGTTTCATTGTTGTATATGGACACTGATAGTTTTATCCTAGATATAAAAACTGATGATGTTTATGAAGATATGAAGAAAAATATTGGAGTATATGATACAAGTAATTTCAGCAAGAAGAGTGAGTTATTTTCCAAAAAGAATGAAAAGATTATTGGTAAGTTTAAGGATGAGTTGGGTGGAAAAGTAATGAGTGAGTTTATTCGATTGAGAGCAAAGGCATATGCTTATAAGTATGGTGAACAGATTGATAAGAGGTTAAAGAGAATAAAGAAATATGTAATAAAGAAATCAATAACTTTTAGAAATTATTATAATTGTTTGATGAATAAGAAAGAAGAATATAGGAAAATGAATACAATAAGAAGTTATAAACATAACATATATAGTGAAGAAGTAAATAAAAAGGCATTAGGAGCCTTTGATGATAAGAGATTTATTTTAGATAATGGAATAGATTGTGTTCCATATGGATATTGTATGATAGAGTGTATAAAATAGATTATGTTTTAACGATGGGAAGATGGGTTAGGGTTTTTTAAGGGCTACACTTGTTTTTTTCGCAATATATAAATGGCTAAACCAAGTATTAATCAAACTAAAGAGTGGAGAAAATCTCAGTCTTGGTATATAAATGGAAAACATAATGAATGTGAAAAATATCATATAAGTCTTATTGAAAAAAATAACTAAAACAAAGGTAAATAAAACAAATAAGCGAATTAATTTAAAAACTAGTAAGTTAGAGGATGTAAAGAAAAAAAATGAATATCCTTGAATGGACTGAAAACTTTGATGGTTATCAATTGAACAATGAAAAAACAATTTACTATAATCTCAAAATGATATGTGGCTCAGGAGGTGGCCAGATGAGAGCATTAAGAGAAGTTTATCATTTCGTAATGGCACAAAAGGGGTATCTTCAAAAATATAAAGATTCAAATGTTTTGTTTGTCAATATTTTAGATGGGGATTATTGTGCAAAGAAAATTAAACTATTGAAGGAATTTGAGAATGAACAAATCTTTATAGGTTCAATGAGTGAGCTGTTCAACCCCCAGGTGTTCAATTCAATGAGGTTCAACCTCCAGGTTAAAAGGGGAGACAAATAAATATACCTTGGGATAAAAAGGGGATTTATTTTTAAGGAAAAAAATATGAATCGCTGAAAATCCCCCATTCATTTACATGGGGAAAAGTGAGCCAGAATCAGTATTCTTACCCTACTCCCATGCACTTTGTTGAAGCACCATCAGTGTTCACCACTTGTAGATCATCACCATCATACAAGTTATCTGGATGCATGCCAAGTTGCTGCAGGTGTGCAGGTTTGCAGGACTGATAGTTGCCTCAGCCCCAGTGGCCAGGAGTGTCTCCAGGGTACCAATTTAATCAGCCTCAAAATCAATGCGAACACGAATCCGTGGTGAATGTTGCTTCCTCTGCAATATGTGGAACACATCAGCGATCAAGACATTCCACCATGCAGTTGGGGATTGCTTGTTGTCAGTGCGCTGTCTAGCCTTCCGTGCAGGCTTGTCAACTTTCGATTTTTGACACACACGAGTAAAGTGAACCACGGTGCCGCACTACTGACACTTATGAGCTGGGCAGCTCTGAGTGACTGTGAGCATCACCATGGCAATTTCCACATTTGGTGGTCTTGAGTCAGGACTGACTGTGACAACAAAATGGTCGACGACAGTTCTTAGCGATGACAACTCGGAACCGACGTCCAGACATCGTATCATCAGCCTTCCTGCTGGCTTCCTCGCTGTGACACATGTCCAGAGTATGTTGTAGTGCGAGATCTCTCTCAAGCATCAGCTTATGATGCACATCTGAATCAGATAGGCCAGTGATGATCCGAATAACAAACTGTTGTTCAACAGTCATGGATGAGCGATCACAATTGGCAGCAATTCCCTTGAGTGCACAATAAAAATCAGTCGAAGGTCTCTCCATCCCCCTGGTGCCGCTCACGAAAATCAACCAGATCGTGGATGTTGTGGCGCTGTCCTCAGAGGTGTGCTTCGATGCTGGCGAGTATATCCTCGACGAAAAGCGTGTCCAATGTGAAATCAATATCAATGGCATTCTTGAGGACTGACCTCACGCCCAGAGTCAGAGAGTTCCAGAGTTGCTAACTGTTCATGAGCTCGCATATGATCGAGACGTGTGATGAGGTCGTCATCATCCCATTGTTCTTTCCATGCCTTGAAATCCCACAAGGCCGTAGACTCGGATGAGGCTGGTGGTTGTTCAGCCGAGAATTTGAACAAACACAGATGATGTTTCAGGGGTGTTTTGACGATCCCGAATGGTCATCACCAACGTTTGCAGAAGCAGTGGGCGGGAGTCCCGCTCTGGCCTCACGTAACAGTTTTATTTCCCTCATCCAGGGCCGGATTTAGTCATGGGCAAGCTAGGCAGTTGCCCAGGGGCCACCACAACCAGGGGGCCTCCACAACCAGGGGGCCTCCAGATATTTCATGAAAAAAAAAATTGTAGGGAAAAATGTATTTGTGAGTGGCTGAATGGTAGTTGGTAGTTAATGGAACAAATATAAGATATTCATCTTATCTCATTCTCTATTTTATATAGAAGATCAGATTCTTTGTTCTTGAAAAATATACTTCATGGATGACTGTAAATGTCTTGTCACCTTTTTAGTATTCCAAGGTAGGGTGGGCCTCCACCACTGAAGGCTGCCCTAGGGGCCACCACATGTCTAAATCCGGCACTGCCGACATGTGTCCCTGTTGTTGGTTTAGCTACTTTAACATATAGCACATTGATGCCTGCTGCGTGGCCATCATGGCCTTCTTCACAGCAACCGACGAGGTCACGCCCTGAGAAGACGACACAGGTTGCTCTTTGGGAGCCATGTCTGTGTTGAACGTACTCACTGGGAAGTGAAAGACACGAACGTGAGAAATCCCCTTCCAGCCGACGATGAAAACTGACAGGAAAACGAAACACAACCCACTGTCATCCGCCATGATGAGCTTGGATTGGGACAACTCCAGTGAACACAACAAAATGGAAGAAGAAGAAGAAGAAGAAGAAGAAGAAGAAGAAGAAGAAGAAGAAGAAGAAGAAGAAGAAGAAGAAGAAGAAGAAGAAGAAGAAGAAGAAGAAGCAGAAGAAGAAGAAGAAGAAGAAGAAGAAGAAGAAGAAGAAGAAGAAGAAGAAGAAGAAGAAGAAGAAGAAGAAGAAGAAGAAGAAGAAGAAGAAGAAGAAGAAGAAGAAGAAGAAGAAGAAGAAGAAGAAGAAGAAGAAGAAGAAGACTGTGGTCCTCTCAAACATCAGGGATTTTATAAAACATTTTATTATTCTTTTCGGCTCAGTGTGATTTCACTCTTCGGACACATGTATCTCCTGAGCTGCCTATTTTTAGTAATTTGTTATATACAGTGTATATATATATATATATATATATATATATATATATATATATATATATATATATATATATATATATATATATATATATATATATATATATACTTTTTTTTTCTCCAAGCTCTGCCAGCTTATTATTATTGAACTCCTCGCGTGTTCGAAATTTTTTTTTTTTTTAATTCATTTCCTGGAATCATTTTTATCTTCCCGCCCTCACGAATCTTATCAGATTGTTGTTTTTAGTTCTTTTCAATGTTGAAAGCTTCGGATAACCCTAACCCAAATCCGAACCCTAACCCTCCGCCCCCCCCCACAACACACACACACACTCAAACCTTCACCCGCTCCCCCCACCACAACACACACACACACACACACACACTCAAACCTTCACCCGCGTCCCCCTCCCACACCCCACAACACACACACACACTCTCAAACCCTCACCTGCACACACTCCCCACACAACACATACACACACACACACACACACACACACACTCAAACCTTCACCCGCGTCCCCCATCCCCCCCCCCCAAACAACACACACACACTCAAACCTTCACCCGCGTCCCCCCTCCCCAACAACACACACACACACACACACACACACACACACACACACACACACACACACACACACACACACACACCACTCAAACCTTCACCCGCGTCCCCCATCCCCCCCCCAACAACACACACACACACACACACACACACACACACACACACACACACACACTCAAACCTTCACCCACACCCAAAAGGAGGTGCAACTCAATGTGATATTAGGAAGGAATTCCTCATATTTTCCACCCTGAGTGTTCCTCATATTTTCCACCCCGAGTGTTCCTCATATTTTCCACCCTGAGTGTTCCTCATGTTTTCCACCCTAAGTGTTCCTCATATGTTCCACCCTGAGTGTGTCTTCATATTTTCCACCATGAGTGTTCCTCATATTTTCCACCCTGAGTGTTCCTCATGTTTTCCACCCTGAGCGTTCCTCATGTTTTCCACCCTGAGCGTTCCTCATGTTTTCCACCCTGAGTGTTCCTAATGTTTTCCACCCTAAGTGTTCCTCATATGTTCCACCCTAAGTGTTCCTGATATTTTCCACCCTGAGTGTGTCCTCATATTTTCCACCCTGAGTGTTCCTCATATTTTCCACCCTGAGTGTTCCTCATGTTTTCCACCCTGAGTGTTCCTAATGTTTTCCACCCTGAGTGTTCCTCATATGTTCCACCCTGAGTGTTCCTCATGTTTTCCACCATGAGTGTTCCTCATGTTTTCCACCCTGAGTGTTCCTCATGTGTTCCACCCTAAGTGTTCCTCATATGTTCCACCCTAAGTGTTCCTGATATTTTCCACCCTGAGTGTGTCCTCATATTTTCCACCCTGAGTGTGTCCTCATATTTTCCACCCTGAGTGTTCCTCATGTTTTCCACCCTGAGTGTTCCTAATGTTTTCCACCCTGAGTGTTCCTCATATGTTCCACCCTGAGTGTTCCTCATGTTTTCCACCATGAGTGTTCCTCATGTTTTCCACCCTGAGTGTTCCTCATGTGTTCCACCCTAAGTGTTCCTCATATGTTCCACCCTAAGTGTTCCTGATATTTTCCACCCTGAGTGTGTCCTCATATTTTCCACCCCGAGTGTTCCTCATATTTTCCACCCTGAGTGTTCCTCATGTTTTCCACCCTAAGTGTTCCTCATATGTTCCACCCTGAGTGTGTCTTCATATTTTCCACCATGAGTGTTCCTCATATTTTCCACCCTGAGTGTTCCTCATGTTTTCCACCCTGAGCGTTCCTCATGTTTTCCACCCTGAGCGTTCCTCATGTTTTCCACCCTGAGTGTTCCTAATGTTTTCCACCCTAAGTGTTCCTCATATGTTCCACCCTAAGTGTTCCTGATATTTTCCACCCTGAGTGTGTCCTCATATTTTCCACCCTGAGTGTTCCTCATATTTTCCACCCTGAGTGTTCCTCATGTTTTCCACCCTGAGTGTTCCTAATGTTTTCCACCCTGAGTGTTCCTCATATGTTCCACCCTGAGTGTTCCTCATGTTTTCCACCATGAGTGTTCCTCATGTTTTCCACCCTGAGTGTTCCTCATGTGTTCCACCCTAAGTGTTCCTCATATGTTCCACCCTAAGTGTTCCTGATATTTTCCACCCTGAGTGTGTCCTCATATTTTCCACCCTGAGTGTTCCTCATGTTTTCCACCCTGAGTGTTCCTCATGTTTTCCACCCTGAGTGTTCCTCATATTTTCCTCCCTGAGTGTTCCTCATATTTTCCTCCCTGAGTGTTCCTCATATTTTCCACCCTGAGTTTTTCTCATGTTTTCCATGGCGGAGTAATGCGCGGTGGTGTTCTCGTTTGGACTTTTTTCTGTTTTCTCAACTTCTCCCTCGCTGAGACGAATTCAGCAGTGAAAGTATCTGCTGACGGCTCAATATTAGTACTAACTTACTCTATGCTCCGGAAAAACGTGCTTACGTTGTTTGCATTTTGCTTTTGCTCGTGTTTTTGCGAAAAGCGGAAGTGGTGGTCTCAGCTCGATGTCGCGAGGTCTTGACGCCGGCCGTGTTCGCTGTGCGCTTCGTCAGTCCGTCCCGACTTGACTCTCTGTTTGCTTGGACGATCCTGCAAGCAGAAGGCGGCTGTGTTTGTGTGTGTGGAGCGTAACGTAAGTTTTGCTTTCACTTCACCACAACACGCAGGTTCCTTTTACCTCTGGCACATGGAGAATGGTTTTATGTCATGAATACTAACTCGCATAACCCGAGCTCTGCGCGACATGTTGGGGTGGGTGTGTTTGAGAAAGGAACTGAAGCAGAGTATCGGTAGTAATTTTACTTTAATGCAGTAAGTGGAATACGATTTCACTGTTTCAGAACCATTTTATTTACTTTTTTTGTACCATGCACCTTGTATGGTCTTTGAGATAATGTAAGCCGAATATCACGTTACTCGAGCGCAGAACAAAGTCGAAGATAGCGCGACACGAAACCACAACCTCGGAAATAATATATAAGGTGTGTTCGGTTTCTTCGTGAACATTTACCTCATGGCGGATTGATTGTTATCGTGAAGTGCCAAGTTTATTTGTGGCTCGTTTAAAGTTCATGGTTTCAGGAAGTGATTGTGTTGCGTTTATCGTCATGACGTCGCTTCCACTCGTGAAGAAGGACATGTTCACTTGGAGTGCAAACTTTATCTTTCTCCAGAACGAGCGTGTGTTCATTCTCTGTCTCTGTCTCTGTCTCTCTCACTCTCTATCTCGCTCTCTCTCTCCCTCTCTGTGTCTCTGTCTCTGTCTCTGTCTCTGTCTCTCTCACTCTCTCTGTCTCTGTCTCTGTCTCTGTCTCTGTCTCTGTCTCTGTCTCTGTCTCTGTCTCTGTCTCTGTCTCTGTCTCTGTCTCTGTCTCTCTCACTCTCTGTCTCTGTCTCTCTCTCTGTGTCTCTCTCTGTCTCTCTCTCTGTGTGTCTCTCTCTGTCTCTCTCTCTGTCTCTCTCTCTCTGTCTCTCTCTCTGTCTCTCTCTCTCTGTCTCTCTGTCTCTCTGTCTCTCTCTCTCTCTGTCTCTCTGTCTATCTCTCTCTGTGTCTATCTCTCTCTGTGTCTATCTCTCTCTGTGTCTATCTCTCTCTGTGTCTATCTCTCTCTGTGTCTATCTCTCTCTGTGTCTATCTCTCTCTGTGTCTATCTCTCCTCTCTCTCTCACTCACTCACTCACTCACTCTCTGTGTGTGTGTCTCTCTCACTCACTCACTCACTCTCTGTGTGTGTCTCTCTCTCTCTGTCTCTGTGTGTCTGTCTCTGTGTGTCTGTCTCTGTGTGTCTGTCTCTGTGTGTCTGTCTCTGTGTGTCTGTCTCTGTGTGTCTGTCTCTGTGTGTCTGTCTCTGTGTGTCTGTCTCTGTGTGTCTGTCTCTGTGTGTCTGTCTCTGTGTGTCTGTCTCTGTGTGTCTGTCTCTGTGTGTCTGTCTCTGTGTGTCTGTCTCTGTGTGTCTGTCTCTGTGTGTCTGTCTCTGTGTGTCTGTCTCTGTGTGTCTGTCTCTCTGTGTGTCTGTCTCCTCTGTGTGTCTGTCTCTCTGTGTGTCTGTCTCCTCTGTGTGTATGTCTCTCTCTGTGTGTCTGTCTCTGTGTGTCTGTCTCTGTGTGTCTGTCTCTGTGTGTCTGTCTCTGTGTGTCTGTCTCTGTGTGTCTGTCTCTGTGTGTCTGTCTCTGTGTGTCTGTCTCTGTGTGTCTGTCTCTGTGTGTCTGTCTCTGTGTGTCTGTCTCTGTGTGTCTGTCTCTGTGTGTCTGTCTCTGTGTGTCTGTCTCTGTGTGTCTGTCTCTGTGTGTCTGTCTCTGTGTGTCTGTCTCTGTGTGTCTGTCTCTGTGTGTCTGTCTCTGTGTGTCTGTCTCTGTGTGTCTGTCTCTGTGTGTCTGTCTCTGTGTGTCTGTCTCTGTCTGTCTGTCTCTGTCTGTCTGTCTCTCTGTCTCTCTGTCTCTCTGTGTCTGTCTGTCTGTCTGTGTCTCTGTCTCTGTCTCTGTCTCTGTCTCTGTCTCTGTCTCTGTCTCTGTCTCTGTGTGTCTGTCTCTGTGTGTCTGTCTCTGTGTGTCTGTCTCTGTGTGTCTGTCTCTGTGTGTCTGTCTCTGTGTGTCTGTCTCTGTGTGTCTGTCTCTGTGTGTCTGTCTCTGTGTGTCTGTCTCTGTGTGTCTGTCTCTGTGTGTCTGTCTCTGTGTGTCTGTCTCTGTGTGTCTGTCTCTGTGTGTCTGTCTCTGTCTCTGTCTCTGTCTCTGTCTCTGTCTCTGTCTCTGTCTCTGTCTCTGTCTCTGTCTCTGTCTCTGTCTCTGTCTCTGTCTCTGTCTCTGTCTCTGTCTCTGTCTCTGTCTCTGTCTCTGTCTCTGTCTCTGTCTCTGTCTCTGTCTCTGTCTCTGTCTCTGTCTCTGTCTCTGTCTCTGTCTCTGTCTCTGTCTCTCTCTCTGTCTCTGTCTCTGTCTCTGTCTCTGTCTCTGTCTCTGTCTCTGTCTCTGTCTCTGTCTCTGTCTCTGTCTCTGTCTCTGTCTCTGTCTCTGTCTCTGTGTCTCTGTCTCTGTCTCTGTCTCTGTCTCTGTCTCTGTCTCTGTCTCTGTCTCTGTCTCTGTCTCTCTCTCTCTTTCTCTCTCTCTGGTGCCCCCTGCTGACATGTGGTGCGTTGTGTCATGGTGGTGGTGTGAGTTTGAGTGTAGTCCAGTGTTATTCTCTCCCCTGTCGTTTAATATTTTCATCGTCTTTTTTTTTCCTCTTCCCCCTCCACTTTCCGCTCCCACCCCCTTCTTCTCGACTCGCTTTTCTCCCTGTCCATTCCTTCCCACCCTCACCCACCCTGTTGAGTCCGTTACTCACCCCCACCCTTTTTCGCTGCGTGGTTCATAACGGTTTTGTGTTTATATTTTTCGTTCCCTTACCTTTCCCCTTTTCTTCTTTGGGATGAGATAGAGAGAGACACAGAGAGAGACAGAGAGCCCACAGCTTGTGGTATAAGTTAGCTTCGAGCTGGTAGCCTACTCCGTTATCAATTGCTTTCCTGTTTACTTGTATTTCAGGTGTGTTTTTTTGTTTGTGTTTTTTTTATTTATTTTTTTTGTTTGTTTTGTTTTGTTTTTTTTTCAGGTGTCTCGTACGGCGAGACACACGTCTGAGCGGTTATATGACCTTTCCCCTCATTCCCTTCCTCACCCCCTCCCCTTACTTCCGTTCGTTGAAATCAAAGAATGTCGACACGTTCCCGCTACGCGGCCTATGAGGCCTTGATGAGGAAAAATGGTGTCGTGTGTGTGTGTGTTCCTCCTCACGAGGTCAGTGTTGATTACATTGTTTCTGCCATTGGTAATATGGTTCGGTTTGAAAAAGTCCGTGCAGCTTCCATCATGCATAAACGAGTAGTTGTTTTTGTATTGGACGATCTTTTAGTACATGACATCGTTTCGACTGGAATATCAACTGAAAATGGTTATTTCATCTTCGCCTCCCCTCTCGCCACAACTAGTACCAAAATTGTACTCAGTAATGTCCCATCTTTTATCAAGAATGAAGCACTGGTGAAATAATTATCTCGATTCGGGACCGTAATCTCTCAGATTACAATGTTATCTTTGCGATGCCGGAACGAGCAGGCTAGACACGTGATGTCTTTCAGGCGACAGGCGTACATTGTGCTTCCCTCGTCTAATGTCGATAAAGTGCTTAATGTGGTCGTTAAATTTCGCATATATGGATACTAGTACCAGGTGTACGCATCGACGGAAACACTGAAATGTTTGAACTGCAATGGTTTCGGCCATTTAAGACGTTTTTTGCCCGAAAACTGCATTCCCAACTGCCGAGGATACTATTGTTCCGTCTAATACGGCCCCACCTGTTAGCACCGACGACCCTGTTACAGTCTCAGGGAACGATACATCAGACCCTAAGGATACAGAAGACGGTACCTCAAGTGTTTGGGATGGGTTTACAACTATTCCCTTATTCAGGAAAAGAACAACGGATCAGAGCGAACTTAACCTCCATAAATGAAAAAAGTGGTTTTGGCTATGAGTGAAACAACTCTGGGCTTATGTGACACAGCGTCAATGAAAAATCGGTACGAGTCACTCTCAAATGATGAAATGGACCCCCTGTTGGTAGATCAAGGTGAAGGGGATTTACTCCCAGAGAAAATTAAGGAAACCACAGTCAAGATCCCTACTTCTGATAAGGAAATTGAACCATGTAAGGATCTTTCCGAAAAGGAACTAAAAACTGTCTCCAGAACCCCCCAATTGTGTCACGAGTTAACCACCAACGACTTCTCAATGGTGGAAATTGCTCCATCGAATACCCCTGAAGTCATACCTGAGTGTTGTGACAAAGCTCTGAAAAAAACCGCATCCTGAAAAACCTGAGGCAGATGCTGTTACTACTACCCTCCCCCCTCCCCTCACTTCATCTCCCCCTCCCCCCTCTACATTACTCAAGGTGGAATCAGAGCCTCCCTCACCCCTCCCCTCCACGTCGAAAACAGAACAACCTGATAACTGAACAAAAATTTTCTAGGTAGTGCTTCTGACATGTCGGAAGGAGAACCAGATAACATCGAAGAATTCCCTACAAACAGTTCTCCTTATGTCTCACCATCGCAAATCCTTAAATTCCTAAATCATACTTTTAGGAAAAGACATATAGATATTGTTACGGCCGTGGAAATTCGCAGAACACCATAAAGGTCCTTAGTTCAGTTAGATCGATAAGTCGGTGTTCAGTTAGATTTCGCCACCGTTGTTTAATGGGTTTTATTCGTGTGGACAGCGCTGTGATCTTTGAGTTTGCCGTTATTCTTTACTATCGTTATTTTGGACCAACCGCTTCACACAATCACCCTACAAGGGACAAAGAGAACTACCGCGGCGGCGCGCGTCCCTAATTTGGCGGGAAAACGCTTCCTTCGAGAAGATTTCCGAATGTTCTGGAAGTTTACCGCATGTTCTGGAAGGAGGGCGGGGCGAGAGCGGAGGGGCGGGGCGAGAGCGGAGGGGTGGAGCGTGGGTAATAAGCGTGCACGGAGCGTTCGCGCGCTCTCTCTCTCCCTCTCTCTCCCTCTCCCGCCCTCGCCTTCTCCCTCGCCTTCTCCCTCGCCTTCTCCCTCGCCTTCTCCCTCGCCTTCTCCCTCGCCTTCTCCCTCCTTTTTCTCTTCTTTTTCTCTCTCTGTCGTTGCTGGTGTTGTTGCTGCCACTGGACGCCGCGGAAGGAGCTGTGCTGCTTCTGCCGGAGCTGCCTGGAGATCTGGGCTCGTATCCGAGTCGGGAGCTTGGAGCGGTCAGTCGGTGGAGGTCCGGCCGTCGCAAAGGAGACGCGGGCTGGAGGCGCAGCACTGCTGTGTCGCGCGAACCTGCGCGTGCGTGTGGGGAGAGCCGAGAGAGCTCGCCTGCCGCTTGGCAAGGCCCGAGCTCAACCGCGGCTACGTTAGCTGCCGTCGGGACGGGACGTCGCGACTCACCCCATCAAGGCACCACGAGGGTGCAGGTAACCTGCAACGGTCTCGTGGGGCCCTTTCGTTCACCAAAGCCCCATGTTATAAAGGCCCACGGGCTCAGTCTGACTCCCTTGTTTGTGAGGGGGTCTTTTCTTTGCTTTTCTTTTGAGTGTATGTTGTGGCGCTGAGACTTTCAAGTCGAACTGTTGTTAAGTAAATGTACATGGTAAAACAATAGTCGGTTGTAGTGTTTTCGCCTTGCTCGTGTCTTTGTCCCGTCCCGCAGTCTTCGTAAAGCAACTGCATGCATGTTTTTGAATTCCTTGCCTGTATATACCTGCATCCCTGTATACGTGTGTCGTAAATAAATGTGCTTTTGTGAATATTGAAACAACAAAAAGTATCATTCGTCGACCTAATGATTACCATTTCACCAAACCACAGTGCAGTAGGCTTAAAAAGCACATTGTTAAAGCTAAAATGGAAATTAAATGATGACCTGTGTGCACTTCTTTGCTTGCCACCTCTTCATCACTCTGGTGATCCTTGGCAGCTTAAACATAAATGGTGGAGCAAGCCAGTCTAGGATGCTCCAAGTTGTCAAACTCATTAAACAACAAAAATTAGATGTAGCCTTTTTACAAGAAACCCACTCTACTCCAGCATCGTGTGTTTGGAATAGAATGATGAAAAGACCGGTTAATTTAGCGATTCCAACTCTCGCACAGCAGGAGTTGCTTTTCTGCTTAGTCCGCACTTTTGCCCTCTACAACTTTCATTTCAGGAAATAATCACAGGTTACCTTGCTTCCCTGAATTTTGTTGACAATAATATTGAATTCACTATAATAAATGTCTATGCTCATTCAAAGGGCACAGACTGCCAAAGTTTCTTCAAAAAGTTACGACTCTACATGAGGCAATTAGATTTGCAAAAGTGCATCGTAATGGGAGGTGACTTCATTTGCACCCGTCAGCCCACACATGATCGGAATGGTGCAGAACCTCACCCTGGATCAGCCAGACTGCTGTCTGACATAATATGGGATTTTAGTCTTCAAGACATATGGCGGATACAAAATCCAAACACCCATCAGTTAACTTGGAGTAAAGTTGCCAACAATCAGGTGGCCCTCGCCCAGCTGGATAGATTTTACATAAACTCACCCCTTATTAACCTCTCACCTACCATGAGAATTTCTCCATCTGGCTTCTCAGACCATCACCTTATCACCACGTGCTACCGAATAGGGTCGTCTCCAAATCGCCACTCTTTTTGGAAACTTAACATCTCCATATTAGACAGCCCCTCTTTTAATAGTGCCTTTCAAAGCATATGGTCCAAAGCATAAGTCCAATTAGGTGCTAAGCCCCAATTTAAAGACCAGCGGTTATGGTGGGAAAACATAAAGGTCCAAATTCGAAATTTCTGTCACCATTTCTGCTCTTTAAATACACAAGTAGAATGCAGAATAAAAGCGGAACTCGAGAAAGAAATTCTACAAATTCAAAGCAATCTAAAAACCCACCCTGCCCCCCAACAAAAACTAAGACTGCATGAGAAAAAGTCTCTTCTCAATAGTATAATCACCAACCATACCCAAGGATCGTTAACAAGATTATGCTTTCAACACCTTCATCTCTTAGATAACCCAACCCGGTTTTTCTTTGACTTTGAATCAAAATCACCTCATTCCCTTATCACTGCTTTAAAACGTCCTGATAAATCGGTCACTACTAACCCGGTAGAAATTAAGAACGACGCAATACTTTTCTTCTCTAAACTTTACCAGGCAAAAGATGTTGATTTAGAACTGGTTTCTCAATTGGCGGATGGTATCAGTGTTCTATCCCCCAGACAAAAGATGGATTTAGAATCACCACTCACACTTGAAGAACTTTCTGTTGCCCTTAAAGGTCCCATGACACCCAAAAATACTGAAATTATATATATATATATATATATATATATATATATATATATATATATATATATATATATATATATATATATATATATATATATATATATATATATATATATATATATTGTTACGGCTGTGGAAATTTGCATGACACCATAAAGGACCCGTAGGTGAGATATCTTGATAGGTGCATGTGTAGTTAGCCCTAACCCGTTGTCTCGAAGGAATTTATGTGATTCATCCGGGCTGCGATGCTTTGAGTCAGTCGTTTTTCTTTTTCTGTCTTTGATTTCAAACACAACATTTCAACAACCACGCCATCCCCATCACAGCGCCAACCACACTGCAACCACGCCACCTCCACCATCTACGCTACCACATCTTCGCCACTCGTCATTCAACAGGCTCCGTGCGGTTACGATCTCCGCGGAGGAGCAAACAAAAACCAACAAGGACGCTCGGTGGGCTTTTCCCACCTGTTTTTCCCGTCTGACTTCCCCGCGCTTTGGAGTGGCGGAAGAGCGATGCAGGTCAAAGGTCAGAGGTCATGTGAAGGTGGGGCCTCTTTATGGGGGAATAATTCCCTGGCTCCGAGCCAAGAACTGACTCCCTCGGCCCCCGGACGGAGTGGGGTGGAGAGAAAGCGTGAGGACACGCCCCCTTCGAGAAGCTTCTCCAAGAAGCTCGAAGGGAGGCAGGGCCGAAAACGGGGCGGGGCGGAAGGGCGGAGTCCTGCGCGATAAAAGACGGACACGGGCGGGCGCAAAAAAAAAAGCTCCCTGAAGAAGCTCCCTGAAGAAGCTCCCTGAAGAAGCTCCCTGAAAAAGCTCCCTGTGAAGCTCCCAAAAAGAAGGTTTCCAAAAAGGCTCCCTCTCGCACTTTTTCTTCCTATTCATCTTGGCTGGTGGTTCGGTTGGTTGGTCATCAGGGAGAGGTCCTGCGCCCGCGCCTTGTCGAGCGGGCCTGTCACAAAGGCACGGACGGGAGACGCGGCAGCGCCCGTTGCGAGGTGGACCTGTGCGTCTGGACGGGGAGAGCCGGAGAGGGTTCGCCGGCCGTGAGAGAGGTCGGGGCCAGGCGCGACCACGCTGACGGTCGCGGGAGAGGGACTCGCCAAAGAAAAAAGGGAAGTCGCGACTTTCTTTCTTTCTTTTCTTTGGGGTTTTGGTGTGAATGTCTGTGGGTGGCGCCAGTCTGGCTAAAGTAGAACTGTTTAAGTGTTGCCGTGTGTACGCGTATTCGGGTGTAGCTCTGCATCGTTGCTTTTATTGTTCTGGTTACTATATGTGCATTTTGATTGTGTATTGCTGTAAATACGTGCCTTACGTGCATGTGAATAAAATGCTTGCTTGTTGAACTGTGCCCGCTCTGCTTCGTCTCTTTTCCTCTTTTATTGACCCTCCATCCTGCTTCACGTAAAGGGTTCGTAGTGGGCTAAATACGCCCGGTAATTAATCGGAACCGTCGAGGCCGACTATAACACCGCTCGGTTATCACTGTAGCACGGAACGGACCGCTTAAGCGGATCGTGTCCGGAGTTGGCCTGTGGCATGGTACGATCGCCCGGTCGACCATCTGCGCAGGTACTTAGGTAGATCGAATTTGGCGAGCAACCCTATCCTGCGCGGGTGGGCAATCGGCACGGTTGTGGTGGGGTTAAACCCCCACCCGTGACTAGCTCCCGGCGTTGTTCCGAGAGGGTCACGACTGAATTGTCCGTCCGGTGCGCGACGCGGTCGCAATTCGAGTTACGTGGCCGTCCGCACGCCGGCGGGCGCGAATTCACAACAATATATGTATATATTGTTGCTGATTCGCGCCCGCCGGCGTGCGGACGGCCACGTAACTCGAATCGCGGCACGTCGCCCACCGGACGGACAATCCAGTCGTGACCCTCTCGGACTAACGCCGGGAACCAGTCACGGGTGGACCTTATGTCTCACCACGATCGTGCCAATCGGCCCCCGCGTGGGATAGGGTTGCTCGCCAAATTCGACCTACCTAAGTACCCACACGGAGGGTAGACCGGGCGATCGCACCTCGCCGCAGGTCGACTTCGGACACGGGCCACTTTAAGCGACCCGTTCCGTACTATCGGGATAACCGAGCGGTGTTATTCGTCGGCCTCGACGGTTCGATTAATTGTCGGGCGTTTTAGCCCACGACCAACCCTTTACGTGAAGCAAGATGGAGATTCAATGAAAGAAAAGACGAAGCGAAGCGGGAAAACAGTTCAACATGAAGCACATTTATTTCGCGATGAACGGAAAGCGCACATATACAATTCCACCAAAAGCACATGTAAAAGAAGAAGACAATGCAATATTACACAAAAAGCAAATGCAACAATGCAGATCTAACCGACTACCGGGCACACGGCAACACTTATACAATTTTACTTCACAGACGGCGCCGACAACACATATTCCCAAAGCAAAAGAAAAAGAACCACCCTCCAGGATGAGGGGGGTAGGCGGGCCTGGGGCCGAGACCGTGTCGGGCCTACCCGTCTGATGATGAGACGCGGAGCGGCGGTGGCGCCTCAACTCCACAGGCCTCGCGGACAGTGTCTGGTAGGGGGTGGGAAAGGGGCCCCCTTTGTCGCACTATCTCAGCGCGGGGGGAAACAGGAGGGGGTTGCTGATGCTCGGGGGAAGGAGGATATCACCCTGTCTCGGGTCCCGCGGCGAGCGTCTCCTCCTCGACCTCGGGCGCATTGCTGGCCTCTCCCTGTGCAGCTCCCGGCACCGACGCGAGCACCCCCTCGTCCGCCTTCGCCGCCGTCACCTCTCCACAGCTCCGTCTACTCGCCCTCTCCGTCTGCTCTCTTGGCTCGTCCCAACTCTTCACTCTTGACTTCTCCCACTTCTTTCCAGCTCCACTGACGACTCTCTTGACTCCGCACAACTCAACTTTTACTGACGAACGCAGCCGTTTATATAAGCCCCGTGGCTTCGCTCTTTCACCCTTGACCCTCTGCCTCCGACCCTTCACCTCTCTAACTGGCTCCCCATTGGCCCGAGGAAAAGTGGGCGTGAATGCTTTTTGATCCGTTTTCTGTGGAAAGTCCGTGATGTTTTTGAACACGCTGCTCGGTGCGCGCCCTGCACGAGTCCAGCATCGGTGCCCACGAGTGGCGTGAGATGGTGTGGATGCGATGGTGGCGAGTTGTGACGGTAAAGGTCGTGGCGGTTGTGGTGAAGCGGCGTTGTGGTTGGTGGTTGTTAAGCGGCGTTGTGGTTGGTGGTCGTTGTTGTGAAGCGGCGTTGTGGTTGGTGGTCGTTGTTGTGAAGCGGCGTTGTGGTTGGTGGTTGTTGTTGTGAAGCGGCGTTGTGGTTGGTGGTTGTTGTTGTGAAGCGGAGTTGTGGTTTGTGGTTGTTGTGATGGCCGTTGAGACGTGGTTGGTGGTGGTAGTAATGGCGGCTGGTCCAAAATAAAGATAGTAAAAGAAAAACGGCTATCCTGAAGAGTCGCAGCCCGCATGAATGACATTTATTCCCTCTAGACAACGGGTTTGGGCCTAACTACACATATACTTACCGAGATATCTCACCTAAGGGACCTGAATGGTGGTTTGCGAATTTGGTCAACCACAACAATATGTATATATATATATATATATATATATATATATATGTATATGTATATGTATATGTATATATATATGTATATGTATATGTATATATATATATATATATATATGTATATGTATATGTATATATATATGTATATGTATATATATATATATGTATATGTAGATATATATATATATATATATATATATATATATATATATATATATATATATATATATATATATATATATATATACACATACACACACACATGTCCTATAGAAGTTTTTCATCGTGATTTCAGATCTGACTGTTTTTTCACAATACTCATTCTGTAAAATTAAAAAAACAAACCTCTTCGGGAATGCCCCTAAAAATTCTAACCCACATGACGTCAACTGCAGTTTGACAAAGGCTGCACATAAATTACTCGGGTTGGTGGTCTACGTGATTCTATTGGCTTTCTGTGCGTTTCCACATTCGATTGGTCGACTCAATCGCTTCGTTCATTTCTGCTTTTAAAAAAATCGAACATTTGGTTTTGAATAATGGATGACATGGACTTTCCTTTGTCTGGTAACGACAGTGAGTGTGAGAGAAATGAAGGATTTTGGTCTGAATCACATGGAGAATTGTCGGATAACGTAGTCACGGGCGATGAAGTTCAGGCAGCTGGAAATGAAATACGGCCTTACCAGTTCGAGCCCGAAGCAGGACAAGCAGAGGAAACTGGCGATGAAATTCCCGGAGCTAATTATGATCGGGAGGACATCGAAGGAAGACTTGGCAATAACAACTGGTTAGACTAAATCCTCTTCGTAATTCAATAATGTAAATTTGACTTGCATACTGCTCGATATCAGAAATATTTTAGTGAGGTGACGTGACCAGCACAGCGCAGCGGACATGTTTCTCCGCGGCGAATGAATCGCAAGCAAGGCCAGCCCATGTCATTGGCCGTATCTCTCCGTGCATAAAACGAAGCAATCTCACTGTCCGGATACGATGAAAACTTGTGTGCAGAACACACCTTGTGACACAATTGAATAGAGTAGTCCGATAAATCTGACGTTCTGTTGCATTTTTATTTATTTTATTCCTACTGTCGTCATGTCACGCCGGTAGAAAACAATGAAGAAAAGAGAATAATAAAAGAAAGCTACAGCACGTCAGATTTATCGGCCTAGTCGGATGGACGACGGATTTATCGGACTCGTCTGGACTCTAGAGATCTCGAGTCAATCCACTCTGTGTGAGTTTCTGCATGTGACGTCAACGCTGCGGTTCGCTGGTCAACTTTTTTGAGGGGTGGGGCATAGCAAGTTGTGAAAGCAGCATAAATGTTCGAAATATTGGTCTAATTATCCCATTTTTGATTAAAACGAAAAACATGGGTGATTTCTTCACTCGGAAGGTCAAATTAATGTATAAATAACCAGAAAGTTTTGGGTGTCATGGGACCTTTAACAGCCTGAATGGAGGGAAATCACCTGGGCTGGATGGTCTACCAGCAGAGTTCTTCAAAAAATTCTGGGACCTGATTGGACCTGAATTGCTTTTGGTCTTCCAAGAGAGCCTGGAGAGCAATGAACTCTCACTAAGTTGCAGAAGAGCTGTGCTTACTTTGATTCCTAAAAAAGGAAATCCCTTGTTCATCTCACAGTGGAGGCCAGTGTCCCTGCTGTGTACAGACTATAAAATCCTCTCAAAAGCTTTGGCCTTACGTATTTCACCTCTACTAAAGGATATTATACACAAGGACCAAACCTACTGTGTCGCCGGGCGTAATATCGAGGATAGTATCTCTGTTATTCGAGATGTAATTGATATTTGTGAGATAAATCATAGAAGTTGTGGCCTGGTCTTCTTGGACCAGGAGAAAACATTTGACTGTGTTTCTCACACATATAATACCTTTTTGAAGTTTCAAAAATTTTTGGTTTTGGCCCCCTCTTTCGATCACATATTCAGTTATGTTATTCAAACATAATGGCCTTGTTAAAAATAAACAATGAACTTGTACCCCCTTTTGGGGTTGGGAGAGGGGTAAGGCAGGGCTGCCCTCTTTCAGGAATTTTGTATACTTTATCTCTTGAACCCTTCTTAAACACCCTTCGTAAATCCTTATCTGGTGTCACTATGGGAACGAATCCCTTAAAAAGCATCGCCAATGCAGATGACATCTGTGTCTGCATAAATCATGCAGAAGACATTGTTAAGATGACGAGTACCTTGGATCTCTTTAATAAAGCATCATCAGCCAGAATAAATTGGGCTAAAACAGAAGCACTGTGGCTCCAACCCTCTACCTATCCCATATCCATCCCCCCTTTCCCTCTCCCTCCTCGTCTCCCTGGCAATATTTCTTGGAAAAGTGATGAGATCAAGTTCTTGGTCCGGGCGATTTTCTGAGGCATAACTGGGAAGGTTTGTTGGCACGCATGGAACCAATTTTACTTAAATGGAAGAGTTTACTCTGCGAACTGTCCTACCAAGGCAGGGTACTAGTCATCAACACTCTGATCACCTCAACGTTATGGTACAAGGTTTTTTTTTTTACAAGTTTTAGACGAATTTGGGGGGATGTTAGCACAGAATTCAACCTTTGTTGAGACGGCCGCCATTTTGTATGTTTTGATTTCGGGAATCACGCGTGATTTCGTACCAGCTTATATATACTAACTTTAGTAGTTTTAAATTAGTTTCTAGTTTAAAAATCGACCGAAATTACGCATGATTCCCATGATTCTCGTCTCAAAATTTTATTTTAATTCTTTTGAAAAAAAAATTATTTTTTTTTTCTCCGGCATGATTCGGCGCTACTCGGCGCTACATGCTTCGTTGGGTCAGTGGTTGCCAGGTGAGTTTTGACACAATCAGTAGTAGTACCTGTAGTCGGACGAGTTTGTTTGGATGAGAGAGTTTGTTTGGATGACTGAGTTTGGGTGACTTTGGTTGGTTGGATGAGTGAAGTTGATCGGTGAGATTGGTTGTATGAGTGAGTTTGATGTGTGACATTGGTTGGAAGTGTGAGTTTGATGTGTGAGATTGGTTGGATGAGTGAGTTTGATGTGTGAGATTGGTTGGATGAGTGAAGTTGTTGGGTGAGATTGGTTGGATGAGTGAGTTTGATTGGCATGAGGTTGGTCCTATCCTGGTCCACAACCACCCCCACCCCCCACTACCACCTACTAAAGGCACAACGACCACACACACACACACACACACACACACACACACACACACACACACACACACACACACACACACACACACACACACACACACACACATACACACACACACACATACACACATATACACACACACACACACACATACACACACACACACACACACACACACACACACACACACACATACACACATACACACATACACACATACACACATACACACATACACACATACACACATACACACATACACACATACACACATACACACATACACACATACACGCATACACACATACACACATACACACATACACACATACACACATACACACATACACACATACACACATACACACATACACACATACACACATACACACATACACACATACACACATACACACATACACACACCACCATCCCTCACAATCACCACCTCCCCTGATGGTCGTTCATTCAACCAATCTCACACGTCAAACTCACTCATCCAACCAACCTCACCCATCAAACTCGCACATCTGCCTTAAAATTAACTTATTATTTCATATTGCTAAAAATAAAACTTTTGAATAAAATATGTCGCTATTTCCTTTCTCCTGTGGCTAATCATTCTAAACCTGGATTAGCCACAGTGGCTAATTCCTTTTGAAAGCCAGAGCACACCCAGCTCGTTTCTTCTGGTCTGGAAAGCACTGGCTGCTACCGGAAATCCTAAACTTACCAGTGGCTGAAGGTAGCCACGGACTTGTGAATGTCAAGTGCCGCATCATGGCTTTCCGGCTGCGAACAGTATGGCGCTTCTTGTTTGAACCCTGTTTGGTCTGGAAACAACTCACCAGTTGCATCTTCCGACAAGCTGGAAAATTGAACTTTGCACAAGAGTTGTTCTTGATGGACTCAACCAAGATAGATTTGTCTGGGTTACCTGCTTTTTCACCGAAGCCTACTCAATGCATGGCAAGTTTCCGGCTGCCGTCGTGACCCCTTGACCTACACTGAACCCATGTTCTTCAACGAGCCACTGTTTCACAACAGTTTATTTGAAGGCAATGAAGGGGAAAATGCTTTCATTCAGCAGTTCACAAACACTGCAATAACGAAAGTGTGCCACTTGAAGAATGTCACCAATGATAGGTGGCTAAGTGCCACTGCTCTTGCATCAGAGGTTGGCATTAGATCATGTCGCAAAGTGGATAGCGTGCTAAAATCGGTACTACACACGTACTGTGCCTCACAAAAAGTTTGGAAAAAAACCCCTCCCATCCCCACCTCTGACTTTTCCCCACCTTTCCCAAACCTCTATCTATCTGGCTCGACTAGTCTAGAACCTATTGGTTTTGGCCGATCTCAATCCTTTTCTGGGAATAATCGAAAAACCATGAAAATGCAATGCCTAAAAGTCCTTTTTCCCTCTTTGTCCTCCCCCGTATCCTGAAGATGGGTCACAGTCTTACCAAAACCCCCTCCCCTTTATCGTATTTGGAATTGGTACTATAGACAGCCTGTACCAAAGCGGGTTGGAGTTCTCCAATGGAGAATCACACATTGGGTATTGTCAACAAATTCTTTAATTCAGCGGTTTTCACAAACAAAAAGTGAGCAATGTCCCTACTGTGGATAAAACTGAAACACTACCTCACGCGTATATACGCTGTAACCGTTTAACCCTCTATTTCTTTTCCTGAAGATGCTTTTGGCATGTCTCTCTCGTAATTATGATTTTTCAACCTTTATTTTTGGCCCGAGTATGTCCTTCAACTCCCCAACAACAATCCTAATTCATTTTAGCTCGCCTGTTCGAAGAGCAGAGAGCTATAGTGATACCCCCAGCGTGAGCGTGAAAATGTTAAAGTTTTTGGTGCAAGTTATTTCCTTTCTCATGTTTTTATGTACCACACTATTTTTTACTGATTACAATATACAAATACATATATTGCTTTAAAATTATTTGGATCAGACCACTGCAATGCTTTATAAAAAATATTATTAGACTAGTCTTTTAAAAACGATAAATGTATAAACAGGTGAGCATTGGGTGGCTTTGACACCAACTCTCTGGTTTCCTTTCACAAGCTAAGCTTGCTATATATATATATATATATATATATATATATATATATATATATATATATATATATATATATATATATATATATATATATATATATATATATATATATATATATATATATATATATATATATATATATATATATATATGACAAGAAAATCAAAAATGTGCAATGATTTGAAAACAACAGATAGCTTAGAAGTGTTTAAAGCCCTTTGTGTTTCAAGAATCAAACTGGAGTTCTGGTGTTGCTCTCAGGTACAGGTGTTTGAGACCCAATGGTGTATAAACAATGCCTTCTGTAAAGTATCTGAGGGTCAGTTAAAATTCACTTATGAGTTGGTTACTGTATCCCCTCTGTCTAAACTTCTTGTTGTTTGCTTATGATGTAAAATTGTGTGCAACTGTGTGAGGCAATCAATTTTTGTAATAAAAGTCTCTCTCTCTCTCTCTCTCTCTCTCTCTCTCTCTCTCTCTCTCTCTCTCTCTCTCTCTCTCTCTCTCTCTCTCTCTCTCTCTCTCTCTCTCTCTCTCTCTCTCTCTCTCTCTCTCTCTCTCTCTCTCTCTCTCTCTCTCT
>NC_140971.1:94352723-94357723 GCF_056783735.1 Eptatretus burgeri
CTCTTCTCCCTCTCTCTTCTCCCTCTCTCTTCTCCCTCTCTCTTCTCCCTCTCTCTTCTCCTCTCTCTCTTCTCCCTCTCTCTTCTCCCTCTCTCTTCTCCCTCTCTCTTCTCCCTCTCTCTTCTCCCTCTCTCTTCTCCCTCTCTCTTCTCCCTCTCTCTTCTCCCTCTCTCTTCTCCCTCTCTCTTCTCCCTCTCTCTTCTCCCTCTCTCTTCTCCCTCTCTCTTCTCCCTCTCTCTTCTCCCTCTCTCTTCTCCCTCTCTCTTCTCCCTCTCTCTCTTCTCCCTCTCTCTTCTCCCTCTCTCTTCTCCCTCTCTCTTCTCCCTCTCTCTTCTCCCTCTCTCTTCTCCCTCTCTCTTCTCCCTCTCTCTTCTCCCTCTCTCTTCTCCCTCTCTCTTCTCCCTCTCTCTTCTCCCTCTCTCTTCTCCCTCTCTCTTCTCCCTCTCTCTTCTCCCTCTCTCTTCTCCCTCTCTCTTCTCCCTCTCTCTTCTCCCTCTCTCTTCTCCCTCTCTCTTCTCCCTCTCTCTTCTCCCTCTCTCTTCTCCCTCTCTCTTCTCCCTCTCTCTTCTCCCTCTCTCTTCTCCCTCTCTCTTCTCCCTCTCTCTTCTCCCTCTCTCTTCTCCCTCTCTCTTCTCCCTCTCTCTTCTCCCTCTCTCTTCTCCCTCTCTCTTCTCCCTCTCTCTTCTCCCTCTCTCTTCTCCCTCTCTCTTCTCCCTCTCTCTTCTCCCTCTCTCTTCTCCCTCTCTCTTCTCCCTCTCTCTTCTCCCTCTCTCTTCTCCCTCTCTCTTCTCCCTCTCTCTTCTCCCTCTCTCTTCTCCCTCTCTCTTCTCCCTCTCTCTTCTCCCTCTCTCTTCTCCCTCTCTCTTCTCCCTCTCTCTTCTCCCTCTCTCTTCTCCCTCTCTCTTCTCCCTCTCTCTTCTCCCTCTCTCTTCTCCCTCTCTCTTCTCCCTCTCTCTTCTCCTCTCTCTTCTCCCTCTCTCTTCTCCCTCTCTCTTCTCCCTCTCTCTTCTCCCTCTCTCTTCTCCCTCTCTCTTCTCCCTCTCTCTTCTCCCTCTCTCTTCTCCCTCTCTCTTCTCCCTCTCTCTTCTCCCTCTCTCTTCTCCCTCTCTCTTCTCCCTCTCTCTTCTCCCTCTCTCTTCTCCCTCTCTCTTCTCCCTCTCTCTTCTCCTCTCTCTTCTCCCTCTCTCTTCTCCCTCTCTCTTCTCCCTCTCTCTTCTCCCTCTCTCTTCTCCCTCTCTCTTCTCCCTCTCTCTTCTCCCTCTCTCTTCTCCCTCTCTCTTCTCCTCTCTCTTCTCCCTCTCTCTTCTCCCTCTCTCTTCTCCCTCTCTCTTCTCCCTCTCTCTTCTCCCTCTCTCTTCTCCCTCTCTCTTCTCCCTCTCTCTTCTCCCTCTCTCTTCTCCCTCTCTCTTCTCCCTCTCTCTTCTCCTCTCTCTTCTCTCCTCTCTCTTCTCCCTCTCTCTTCTCCCTCTCTCTTCTCTCTCTCTTCTCCTCTCTCTTCTCCCTCTCTCTTCTCCCTCTCTCTTCTCCCTCTCTCTTCTCCCTCTCTCTTCTCCCTCTCTCTTCTCCCTCTCTCTTCTCCCTCTCTCTTCTCCCTCTCTCTTCTCCCTCTCTCTTCTCCCTCTCTCTTCTCCCTCTCTCTTCTCCCTCTCTCTTCTCCCTCTCTCTTCTCCCTCTCTCTTCTCCCTCTCTCTTCTCCCTCTCTCTTCTCCCTCTCTCTTCTCCCTCTCTCTTCTCCCTCTCTCTTCTCCCTCTCTCTTCTCCCTCTGTCTTAACCCTCTCTCTTCTCCCTCTCTCTTCTCCCTTTCTCTTCTCCCTCTCTCTTCTCCCTCTCTCTACTCCCTCTCTCTTCTCCCTCTCTCTTCTCCCTCTCTCTTCTCCCTCTCTCTTCTCCCTCTCTCTTCTCCCCTCTCTCTTCTCCCTCTCTCTTCTCCCTCTCTCTTCTCCCTCTCTCTTCTCCCTCTCTCTTCTCCCTCTCTCTTCTCCCTCTCTCTTCTCCCTCTCTCTTCTCCCTCTCTCTTCTCCCTCTCTCTTCTCCCTCTCTCTTCTCCCTCTCTCTTCTCCCTCTCTCTTCTCCTCTCTCTTCTCTCCTCTCTCTTCTCCCTCTCTCTTCTCCCTCTCTCTTCTCCCCTCTCTCTTCTCCCTCTCTCTTCTCCCTCTCTCTTCTCCCTCTCTCTTCTCCCTCTCTCTTCTCCCTCTCTCTTCTCCCTCTCTCTTCTCCCTCTCTCTTCTCCCTCTCTCTTCTCCCTCTCTCTTCTCCCTCTCTCTTCTCCCTCTCTCTTCTCCCTCTCTCTTCTCCCTCTCTCTTCTCCCTCTCTCTTCTCCCTCTCTCTTCTCCCTCTCTCTTCTCCCTCTCTCTTCTCCCTCTCTCTTCTCCCTCTCTCTTCTCCCTCTCTCTTCTCCCTCTCTCTTCTCCCTCTCTCTTCTCCCTCTCTCTTCTCCCTCTCTCTTCTCCCTCTCTCTTCTCCCTCTCTCTTCTCCCTCTCTCTTCTCTCTCTCTTCTCCCTCTCTCTTCTCCTCTCTCTTCTCCCTCTCTCTTCTCCCTCTCTCTTCTCCTCTCTCTTCTCCCTCTCTCTTCTCCTCTCTCTTCTCCCTCTCTCTTCTCCCTCTCTCTTCTCCCTCTCTCTTCTCCCTCTCTCTTCTCCCTCTCTCTTCTCCCTCTCTCTTCTCCCTCTCTCTGCTCCCTCTCTCTTCTCCCTCTCTCTTCTCCCTCTCTCTTCTCCCTCTCTCTTCTCCCTCCCTCTTCTCCCTCTCTCTTCTCCCTCTCTCTTCTCCCTCTCTCTTCTCCCTCTCTCTTCTCCCTCTCTCTTCTCCCCTCTCTCTTCTCCCTCTCTCTTCTCCCTCTCTCTTCTCCCTCTCTCTTCTCCCTCTCTCTTCTCCCTCTCTCTTCTCCCTCTCTCTTCTCCCTCTCTCTTCTCCCTCTCTCTTCTCCCTCTCTCTTCTCCCTCTCTCTTCTCCCTCTCTCTTCTCCCTCTCTCTTCTCCCTCTCTCTTCTCCCTCTCTCTTCTCCCTCTCTCTTCTCCCTCTCTCTTCTCCCTCTCTCTTCTCCCTCTCTCTTCTCCCTCTCTCTTCTCCCTCTCTCTTCTCCCTCTCTCTTCTCCCTCTCTCTTCTCCCTCTCTCTTCTCCCTCTCTCTTCTCCCTCTCTCTTCTCCCTCTCTCTTCTCCTCTCTCTTCTCCCTCTCTCTTCTCCCTCTCTCTTCTCCCTCTCTCTTCTCCCTCTCTCTTCTCCTCTCTCTTCTCCCTCTCTCTTCTCCCTCTCTCTTCTCCCTCTCTCTTCTCCCTCTCTCTTCTCCCTCTCTCTTCTCCCTCTCTCTTCTCCCTCTCTCTTCTCCCTCTCTCTTCTCCCTCTCTCTTCTCCCTCTCTCTTCTCCCTCTCTCTTCTCCCTCTCTCTTCTCCCTCTCTCTTCTCCTCTCTCTTCTCCCTCTCTCTTCTCCCTCTCTCTTCTCCCTCTCTCTTCTCCCTCTCTCTTCTCCCTCTCTCTTCTCCCTCTCTCTTCTCCTCTCTCTTCTCCCTCTCTCTTCTCCCTCTCTCTTCTCCCTCTCTCTTCTCCCTCTCTCTTCTCCCTCTCTCTTCTCCCTCTCTCTTCTCCCTCTCTCTTCTCCCTCTCTCTTCTCCCTCTCTCTTCTCCCTCTCTCTCCTCCCTCTCTCTTCTTCCTCTCTGTTCTCCCTCTCTCTTCTCCCTCTCTCTTCTCCCTCTCTCTTCTCCCTCTCTCTTCTCCCTCTCTCTTCTCCCTCTCTCTTCTCCCTCTCTCTTCTCCCTCTCTCTTCTCCCTCTCTCTTCTCCCTCTCTCTTCTCCCTCTCTCTTCTCCCTCTCTCTTCTCCCTCTCTCTTCTCCCTCTCTCTTCTCCCTCTCTCTTCTCCCTCTCTCTTCTCCCTCTCTCTTCTCCCTCTCTCTTCTCCCTCTCTCTTCTCCCTCTCTCTTCTCCCTCTCTCTTCTCCCTCTCTCTTCTCCCTCTCTCTTCTCCCTCTCTCTTCTCCCTCTCTCTTCTCCCTCTCTCTTCTCCCTCTCTCTTCTCCCTCCCTCTTCTCCCTCTCTCTTCTCCCTCTCTCTTCTCCCTCTCTCTTCTCCCTCTCTCTTCTCCCTCTCTCTTCTCCCTCTCTCTTCTCTCTCTCTTCTCCGTGTCTCTTCTCCCTCTCTCTTCTCCCTCTCTCTTCTCCCTCTCTCCTCTCCCTCTCTCTTCTCCCTCTCTCTTCTCACTCTCTCTTCTCCCTCTCTCTTCTCCCTCTCTCTTCTCCCTCTCTCTTCTCCCTCTCTCTTCTCCCTCTCTCTTCTCCCTCTCTCTTCTCCCTCTCTCTTCTCCCTCTCTCTTCTCCCTCTCTCTTCTCCCTCTCTCTTCTCCCTCTCTCTTCTCCCTCTCTCTTCTCCCTCTCTCTCTTCTCTCCTCCCTCTCTCTTCTCCCTCTCTCTTCTCCCTCTCTCTTCTCCCTCTCTCTCTCCCTCTCTCTTCTCCCTCTCTCTTCTCCTCTCTCTTCTCCCTCTCTCTTCTCCCTCTCTCTTCTCCCTCTCTCTTCTCCCTCTCTCTTCTCCCTCTCTCTTCTCCCTCTCTCTTCTCCCTCTCTCTTCTCCCTCTCTCTTCTCCCTCTCTCTTCTCCCTCTCTCTTCTCCCTCTCTCTTCTCCCTCTCTCTTCTCCCTCTCTCTTCTCCCTCTCTCTTCTCCCTCTCTCTTCTCCCTCTCTCTTCTCCCTCTCTCTTCTCCCTCTCTCTTCTCCCTCTCTCTTCTCCCTCTCTCTTCTCCCTCTCTCTTCTCCCTCTCTCTTCTCCCTCTCTCTTCTCCCTCTCTCTTCTCCCTCTCTCTTCTCCCTCTCTCTTCTCCCTCTCTCTTCTCCCTCTCTCTTCTCCCTCTCTCTTCTCCCTCTCTCTTCTCCCTCTCTCTTCTCCCTCTCTCTTCTCCCTCTCTCTTCTCCCTCTCTCTTCTCCCTCTCTCTTCTCCCTCTCTCTTCTCCCTCTCTCTTCTCCCTCTCTCTTCTCCCTCTCTCTTCTCCCTCTCTCTTCTCCCTCTC
>NC_140971.1:94360223-94385223 GCF_056783735.1 Eptatretus burgeri
CGGGAGTACTCGCAGACCCACCTTCTCTGGCATTGAAGTGTTTTTATCTGAAAGAAAGGTTTGGCAGTTGGCCGACAGGTACGCATGCTCACCTCGAAGCTGTCTGGCCTGGGTTCGAATCCCGAACCAGCTATACACTGTCACCCCAGTGTTTCATTCACACACAGGGTGATGCCATCCTTCGGGTCGGGTGGACGTTAAGCCGGGCGTCTCGTCTGCCGGCATGAGTCGACGGACTTTAAAGATCCCACGGTGTCCTTTGCGAAGAGTAGGCGAGCTACCGCCGGCACCATTAACAAATTTCTGGTATAACCTGCAGAGGGCACTGCATCGGTGGCACAGCCAGCCGTGCCCTTCACTCGAGATCCCACCTGTAGCCATGTGCTGCATTCTAAATAATAATAATAAGAAGAAGACGTGTGAGAATTACTGTGCACTGCATTTCAAGTTTCCTTCTCCTTTGTGTTTCCTAATTGATTTTTGTTCTATAATGTGTCAAAATGTTGTTGGCACACTTTGTTTCTCCATCATGTTATCCAAAGCACACTCTGTTTTTTTGAATTTTTTTGGTGCCTTTAAACATTTTTTATTACTGATATAGTTCCCATAAGGTAACATTGTACGTCGTAACCCATTTAACTCCACTGTTTTGCATCTGTTAACTGCAATTGTACGTTTGTCGTCGCATTGTTTTGCAGTCTCATCAAGGTGTCGAAGATGTAAAATGTTATCGCTTGTGGTCGGCTGTCGGAGTTGGAAGTCTTCTTCGGTCTCAAGAAGCGCAGTTTCGAAACGATGGAGAAGAAACGGAGGAAGAAAAAGTGTTTGAATGTCCAGGGACGTCCAGTTTTATTTTTCATCCTCTCCGCACAGATCCCCTAGAACATCCGATACATCTACTTCCGCCCTGATCTTCACACCGATGACTGAAGCCTCATGCGTTTGGGGATGCAGTATTGTGGAACTTTTGCCCATCTTGTGTGCACTTGACCCAGTGTTCCGATCATCTGATTTGGTTTCTGGCTTTGAGAGAGATTTGCATGAAACTATTTGCGAGCCATGTCTACAACCTCTGATCTTCCACGTGCTGCAGTAAACGTGAACTAACTGTTCTACCCTTTGCCCAGGTGTGACTGGGACTCTTTGTTTCATGTGCGGTAGTTTGGGACATGTGCGGTAGTTTCACCATGTTCATTACCTGCAGCCTTCCGAGAACATTCCTTTAGCTCGTGATCAGTCACGGCTTGTCAATGAGCGCTAACTTTTGCTGGATGGTTGGCCTAACCCTCGGCGAACATTGCACGGTGATGTTACACACCTGCCTGGCCCCTTGATGAAAGTTGGTGAATCACACCATGCATCTGTGGTTGATCTGTAGGCTTCTGCTTGCAAACTTGTTGTTAAGCCCTGGCAGAGAGATGGCCACTGGTGGAAACCCAGAACCGCCAGTACTTTGTGCTAACTGCACGCATGTCACGGTGGACATGGACTTTACCAGCAGCATGGTCAGCAATGGTGAGTAATCTGATTGTACAATTCTCAACACTAATTTACGGTGCGTTTGAAGGTGTTTACTTGAAAATGGATGTCGAGGTTTTGTACTCGTGCTCACGCAAATCTATCATTTTGATATCACATAAATAGGATCTGATTTATTTGATCAAATCGGGGCTTGAGCAGGCGAAGCTCGTTTCTCTCGCGCCTCTCTCTCACTCACTCACTTCTCCTCTCACTCACTCACTCACTTCTCCTCTCACTCACGCACTTCTCCTCTCACTCACTCACTTCTCCTCTCACTCACTCACTTCTCCTCTCACTCACTCACTTCTCCTCTCACTCACTCACTTCTCCTCTCACTCACTCACTTCTCCTCTCACTCACTCACTTCTCCTCTCACTCACTCACTTCTCCTCTCACTCACTCACTTCTCCTCTCACTCACTCACTTCTGCTCTCACTCACTCACTTCTCCTCTCACTCACTCACTTCTGCTCTCACTCACTCACTTCTCCTCTCACTCACTCACTTCTCCTCTCACTCACTCACTTCTCCTCTCACTCACTCACTCACTTCTCCTCTCACTCACTCACTCACTTCTCCTCTCACTCACTCACTCACTTCTCCTCTCACTCACTCACTCACTTCTCCTCTCACTCACTCACTCACTTCTCCTCTCACTCACTCACTCCTCCTCGAACTCACTCACTTCTCCTCGAACTCACTCACTTCTCCTCGAACTCACTCACTTCTCCTCGAACTCACTCACTTCTCCTCGAACTCACTCACTTCTCCTCGAACTCACTCACTTCTCCTCGAACTCACTCACTTCTCCTCGAACTCACTCACTTCTCCTCGAACTCACTCACTTCTCCTCGAACTCACTCACTTCTCCTCGAACTCACTCACTTCTCCTCGAACTCACTCACTTCTCCTCGAACTCACTCACTTCTCCTCGAACTCACTCACTTCCCCTCGAACTCACTCACTTCCCCTCGAACTCACTCACTTCCCCTCGAACTCACTCACTTCCCCTCGAACTCACTCACTTCCCCTTGAACTCACTCACTTCTCACTCACTCACTTCTCACTCACTCACTTCTCCTCGAACTCACTTCTCCTCTCACTCACTCACTCATTAATTCTCCTCTCACTTGTCCTCTCACTCTCACTTCTCTCTCTCACTTCTCCTCTCTCTCACTTCTCCTCTCTCTCACTTCTCCTCTCTCTCACTCTCACTTCTCCTCTCTCTCACTCTCACTTCTCCTCTCTCTCTCACTCTCACTTCTCCTCTCTCTCACTCTCACTTCTCCTCTCTCTCACTCTCACTTCTCCTCTCTCTCACTCTCACTTCTCCTCTCTCTCTCTCTCTCTCTCTCTCTCTCTCTCTCTCTCTCTCTCTCTCTCTCTCTCTCTCTCTCTCTCTCTCTCTCTCTCTCTCTCTCTCTCTCTCTCTCTCTTCCTCTTCTCTCTTCCTCTTCCTCTTCCTCTTCCTCTTCCTCTTCCTCTTCCTCTTCCTCTTCCTCTTCCTCTTCCTCTTCCTCTTCCTCTTCTTCTCTTCCTCTTCCTCTTCCTCTTCCTCTTCCTCTTCCTCTTCCTCTTCCTCTTCTTCTTCTTCTTTTTCTTCTCTCTTTTTTCTTCTCTCTCTTTCTTCTCTCTTTTCTTCTCTCTTTCTTCTTTTTCTTCTTTTCTTCTTTTTCTTCTCTTCTCTTCTCTTTTCTTCTTCTTCTCTTCTCTTTTTCTTCTTTTTCTCTTTTTCTTCTTTCTTCTTTTTCTTCTTTTCTTCTTTTTCTTCTTTTTCTTCTTTTTCTTCTTTTCTTCTTTTTCTTCTTTTCTTCTTTTCTTCTTTTTCTTCTTTTTCTTCTTTTCTTCTTTTTCTTCTCTTCTTTTCTTCTCTCTTTTCTTCTTTTCTTCTTTTTCTTCTTTTCTTCTTTTTCTTCTTTTTCTTCTTTTTCTTCTTCTTTTTCTTTTCTTCTTTTTCTTCTTCTTTTCTTCTTTTCTTCTTCTTCTTCTTTTCTTCTTTTTCTTTTCTTCTCTTCTTTTTCTTCTTTTCTTCTTTTTCTTCTTTTTCTTCTCTTCTTCTTTTTCTTTTCTTTTCTTCTCTTTTTCTTCTTCTTTCTTCTTTTTCTTCTTTTTCTTCTTTTTCTTCTTTTTCTTCTTTTCTTCTTTTTCTTCTTTTTCTTCTTTTTCTTCTTTTTCTTCTTTTTCTTCTTTTTCTTCTTTTTCTTCTTTTTCTTCTTTTTCTTCTTTTTCTTCTTTTTCTTCTTTTCTTCTTCTCTTCTCTCTTTTCTTCTTCTTTCTTCTTTCTTCTCTTCTCTTTTCTTCTCTCTTCTTCTTTTTCTTCTTTTTCTTCTTTTCTTCTTTTTCTTCTCTTTTCTTCTTTTCTTCTTTTCTTCTCTTCTTTTTCTTCTTTTTCTTCTTTTTCTTCTTTCTTTCTTCTTTTTCTTCTCTTTCTTCTTTTTCTTCTTTTCTTCTTCTCTTTTTCTTCTCTTCTTTTTCTTCTTTTTCTCTCTTTTCTTCTCTTCTTTTTCTTCTCTTCTTCTTCTTCTTCTTTTCTTCTTTTCTTCTTTTTCTTCTTTTTCTTCTCTTCTTTTCTTCTCTCTTTTTCTTCTCTTCTCTTTCTTCTCTCTTTCTTCTCTTTTTTCTTCTTCTCTTCTCTTCTCTTTTTCTTCTCTCTTTTTCTTCTCTCTTTTTCTTCTCTCTTTTTCTTCTCTCTTTTCTTCTCTTTTTCTTCTCTCTCTTTTCTTCTCTTTTCTTCTTCTTTCTTCTTTTTCTTCTTTTTCTTCTTTTTCTTCTTTTTCTTCTTCTCTTCTTCTTTTCTTCCCTTCTTCTTCTCTCTTTTTCTTCTCTCTTTTTCTTCTCTCTTTTTCTTCTCTCTTTTTCTTCTCTCTTCTTCTTCTCTTTTCTTCTTCTTCTTCTTCTTCTTTTCTTTTCTTCTCTTCTCTTTTCTTCTCTTTCTTCTTCTTCTTTTTCTTCTTTTCTTCTTCTTCTTTTTCTTCTCTTCTTCTTCTTCTTTTTCTTCTCTTTCTTCTTCTCTCTTTTTCTTCTTCTCTTCTTCTTTTTCTTCTCTTCTTCTTCTCTTTTTCTTCTCTCTTCTTCTTCTTTTTCTTCTCTTCTCTTCTCTTTTTCTTCTCTTCTCTTCTTCTTCTTTTCTTCTCTTCTTCTTCTTCTTTTCTTCTCTTCTTCTTTTTCTTCTCTTCTCTTCTTTTCTTCTCTTCTTCTTCTTTCTTCTTCTCTTCTCTTTCTTCTTTTCTTCTCTTCTCTTTTTCTTCTTTTTCTTCTCTTTTTCTTCTCTTCTCTTCTTTTTCTTCTCTTCTCTTCTTTTTCTTCTCTTCTCTTCTCTTTTTCTTCTTTTTCTTCTTTTTCTTCTTTTCTTCTCTTTTCTTCTCTTTTCTTCTTTTTCTTCTTTTTCTTCTCTTTTCTTCTTCTCTTCTTTTTCTTCTCTTTTCTTCTCTTCTCTTTTCTTCTTTTTCTTCTTTTTCTTCTTTTCTTCTTTTTCTTCTCTTTTCTTCTCTTCTCTTCTCTTTTTCTTCTCTTCTTCTTTTTCTTCTCTTCTCTTCTTTTTCTTCTTCTCTTCTTTTCTTCTTCTCTTCTCTTCTTCTCTTCTTTTCTTCTCTTCTCTTTCTTCTTTTTCTTCTTTTTCTTCTCTTCTCTTCTTCTTCTTCTCTTCTCTTCTCTTTTCTTCTCTTCTCTTCTCTTCTCTCTTTTTCTTTTTCTCTTCTTCTTCTTCTCTTCTCTTTTTCTTTTTCTTCTCTTCTTCTCTTTTCTTTTCTTCTCTTCTCTTTTCTTTTCTTCTCTTCTCTTTTTCTTTTCTTCTCTTCTCTTCTTCTCTTTTCTTCTCTTCTTCTTCTTCTCTTCTCTTCTTCTTCTTCTCTTCTTTCTTCTCTTCTTCTCTTCTCTCTTTTCTTCTCTTCTCTTCTCTCTTTTCTTCTCTTCTCTTTTTCTTCTCTCTTCTCTTCTCTCTTTTTCTTCTCTTCTCTTTTTCTTCTCTTCTCTTTTTCTTTTCTTCTCTTCTCTTTTTCTTCTCTTCTCTTCTCTCTTTTTCTTTCTTCTCTTCTCTTTTCTTCTCTCTTCTCTTCTCTTTTCTTCTCTTCTCTTTCTTCTTCTCTTCTCTTTTCTTCTTCTCTTCTCTTTTTCTTCTCTTCTCTTCTCTTCTCTTCTTCTTCTCTTCTCTTCTCTTTCTTCTCTTCTCTTTTTCTTTTCTTCTCTTCTCTCTTCTTTCTTCTCTCTTTTCTTCTCTTCTCTCTTTTCTTCTCTCTTCTTCTTCTTCTCTTTCTTCTTCTCTTCTCTTCTCTTTCTTCTCTCTTCTTCTCTTCTCTTTTCTTCTCTTCTCTTCTCTTTTCTTCTCTTCTCTTTTCTTTTCTTCTCTTCTCTCTCTTTTCTTCTCTTCTCTTCTCTTTTCTTTTCTTCTCTTTTTCTTCCCTTCTCTTCTCTTTTTCTTCCCTTCTCTTCTCTTTTTCTTCCCTTCTCTTCTCTTTTTCTTCCCTTCTCTTCTCTTTTTCTTCCCTTCTCTTCTCTTTTTCTTCCCTTCTCTTCTCTTTTTCTTCCCTTCTCTTCTCTTTTTCTTCTCTTCTCTTCTCTTTTTCTTCTCTTCTCTTTTTCTTTTCTTCTCTTCTCTTTTTCTTTTCTTCTCTTCTCTTTTTCTTCTCTTCTCTTCTCTTTTTCTTCTCTTCTCTTTTTCTTCTCTTCTCTTTTTCTTTTCTTCTCTTCTCTTTTTCTTTTCTTCTCTTCTCTTTTTCTTCTCTTCTCTTTTTCTTTTCTTCTCTTCTCTTTTTCTTTTCTTCTCTTCTCTTTTTCTTTTCTTCTCTTCTCTTTTTCTTCTCTTCTCTTCTCTTTTTCTTCTCTTCTCTTTTTCTTTTCTTTTCTTCTCTTTTTCTTTTCTTCTCTTCTCTTTTTCTTCTCTTCTCTTTTTCTTTTCTTCTCTTCTCTTCTCTTTTTCTTTTCTTCTCTTCTCTTTTTCTTTTCTTCTCTTCTCTTTTTCTTTTCTTCTCTTCTCTTTTTCTTTTCTTCTCTTCTCTTTTTCTTTTCTTCTCTTCTCTTTTTCTTTTCTTCTCTTCTCTTTTTCTTTTCTTCTCTTCTCTTTTTCTTTTCTTCTCTTCTCTTTTTCTTTTCTTCTCTTTTTCTTCTCTTCTCTTTTCTTTTCTTCTCTTCTCTTTTCTTTTCTTCTCTTCTCTTTTTCTTTTCTTCTCTTTTCTTTTCTTCTCTTTTCTTTTCTTCTCTTTTCTTTTCTTCTCTTTTCTTTTCTTCTCTTTTCTTTTCTTTTCTTCTCTTTTCTTCTCTTTTCTTCTCTTTTCTTCTCTTTTCTTCTCTTTTCTTCTCTTTTCTTCTCTTTTCTTCTCTTTTCTTCTCTTTTCTTCTCTTTTCTTCTCTTTTCTTCTCTTTTCTTCTCTTTTCTTCTCTTCTCTTTTCTTTTCTTCTCTTTTCTTTTCTTCTCTTTTCTTTTCTTCTCTTTTCTTTTCTTCTCTTTTCTTTTCTTCTCTTTTCTTTTCTTCTCTTTTCTTTTCTTCTCTTTTCTTTTCTTTTCTTCTCTTTTCTTCTCTTTTCTTCTCTTTTCTTCTCTTTTCTTCTCTTTTCTTCTCTTTTCTTCTCTTTTCTTCTCTTTTCTTCTCTTTTATTTCCACTATTTCAATCTAAACGGTTAGTTTGGACTGTTTCGCGGTTACCTGAACTGAACATTGAGAACTTGTGGTATTATAGAGATGACCGTCACCCCCACACGGGGGTAATTTTTATTGATTAACATCTCAATGAGATCACCTAGTGTGAAATTTGTTTTGATGTATTTTGTGCCTGTAACTATTTCCATTATTATACTCACACTGAACTGTGAAGCACTCCAACTCTGCTCCAACCATGGCTTCCTCCGAACTGAACTGCACTCTCAATAGGGGAATTCTGGTCAATTCTCATTAAATCTCTCTCCCTGCATTCCACCCTAAATATTTGGTAACCAATTCCCACTTTCCAGTCTTGTCCCCTTTTCGCAGTTGCTGTCGTCTCCACATCCGCCTGTGACGATAAATTTATCCTCCAGAGCTGTTCAGAATGGTGGGGAACAATTTACTTCGGAAAAAGAAATGTCTGTGCGTCCCTCCATTATGCTTCATTCGAAAGGGTTCCTGCTATCGTCAAATAATAAAGTAACAGGCACTTGCGGAACACCCGTGCAATATATATATATATATATATATATATATATATATATATATATATATATATATATATATATATATATATATATATATATATATATATATATATATATATATATATATATATATATATATATATATATATATATATATATATATGTGATTTCAAGGCTCACAAACCCCAAGTCCTCAACCTTCGCCTCTCAACACTAATGTGTCGATCTCCTCCCCACTCTAAGCCTTCAAATCCCCTCCCCACCACAACTACTCAACCACCAACCCCAAAGCCTGAACCTCCCCTTCCCAATTCTGTCCCATCTTTGCTTTCCCAACTGCAAGTCCTCGTCCTCACCCTCCCCACCTGAAGGTGGCAATCGCCTCCCCACTTCAAGCCTTCCACACCCCCAACTCCTCAGCCTCCACACCTCCACCCCCACACCGAAAGTCTTCAACCTCCCAAGTCTGTCCTCCCCTCCTCACCCTCCTCCAGCTCATAAAAGCAAATGTGCATTCCCACATCGAAACGGTGAAATATTTAATGCTTTCCCCTCCCCTATCCTGCTATCAACGGCTTCATTGAATCAGCTCCTACATGTCATGGTCCGTCACTGTCATCAATCCAAACTCAGTTCCGTGAGATATGCGGAAAAGAGATGTGACACAGAAGGTTAATTGTGCTAATAAACGACCCAAAACGAATTATCTTCTTCCAGCATATATGAACATTGTTAAAAGTAAATAATGACCTCAGACAAAGACCTTTATAATGACATGGTTTAAAGCTCTACTTGAGAGAATGCCACATCGTTATTTGGGTGATGTATAAGGGAACAAACTGTTGCCTCAATCCTTGAGGTCTATCTTCACAAGGCCCGTGACTGCTTCCTTCCTTCCTTCTGCTACTTCATCAGGATGAAGATTATTGCACTGCGGTCATTATTGCACACTTTCAGCATCCTTTCAACTGTCACTTTGGTCGTTTTACACTGAAGGGAAAACTTTTCGGGAGGGCATGGTGATTGTGACTATGGCAGCACTAAAGATGTATTTGGCTTAGCATAACATGAATTTCTAACATGGTGGTTGTATGATTTTTTTTATTTTTATTTTTTAAATCGGATTGAAGTTGTGGTTGGAGTCAGGCAAGCTGTCCAATGAGTGAAACGGAATGTCACACATACAATTGTACAGAAGTGACTTTTCTAAAATATTGTTGTGGATTGGGGGGGGGGTCTGGTGAGAAGACAACTAGGTGGGGGAGCTATCTCTGTTCCCACCAGACTCCCCGGAATTGTAGGCCATCGCAGACAGATAATTCCGTGAAGTGGCAGGTCGCTTAACCGACCGTGGACGCCAATAACTCAACCGCGTGACCTCGGGTCCTCCCGTCTATGGGTTAATCGGGTTTCCACATTAATCACGTGGTTTTATTACCGTGGAACACGCCCTCGGTATGCCTTATCCAAACTGGATCACTCTACCGGATCGGATGCAGCCGAGCGACACTGCCAAGGACGTTCCAGCTAAAAGGAACGGATCGTTGGGAATAAAGTCCTGGTTAAACTAGGATTCGGACCATGCTGGATCAATGAAAGAAACCACAAAGACGAGCTGGGAACATTCCAAATGATAATTTATGAACAGTGGGCGAGGAAAGACATGTGGCACAGTGAAGATTTATTGGGGTGTGTTGTGCAGAGATAGGGGAGAGAGGTGTGGTGCAGCAAATAAACAGTCAACTTACAAAAGGGGACACAGAGCAGACTTAACGTGAAATTAATAACAAAATAATAATAATGATCTCCTGCAGTCTTCCTTAGGCAGACAGTCGCCAGGACACACACACACACACACACACACACACACACACACACACACACACACACACACACACACACACACACACACACACACACACACACACACACACAACCGGATGAAGAGGGAGTTTAGAACCAGGAATTGGGCACCGTAAAGGAGGAGCTTGAGTCGAGAAAGGGCGGAATCCAGAGTGTGAGGACGGAGTAGTAGGTGGGTGGGATCGACGTCGTGTGGGCGGAGACGAGGCGGAGTCCGGGCAGCAGGAGGCGGGTCGTGGTGGTGTCGATGAGGTGAGGCGAGAGGCGGAAAAACTCAAAAAGCAAGAGAGAGAGACGGAGGGACTTCTCCGACCTTTATAGGATTTGCAGCTCATAGGGAGGGGCCACCCCGAATCGTAACGTCATCACCTGAATCTGGCGCTCCGATTGGCCCCGACCCCTCACGTGGCCCGCCAGCTTGGGCCGGAAACCGCCTCACTTCGTTTCCGGCAAGGCCATCCCAGACCGAACATATTTCGCTCCAACCCCACGACATGACACGAATCGCCCACACCGAAATTGGCACGCGAATCATCCTGCAAAAACCCCCGCGCGTGCCCGGGCGACCGGTCGAGTTTTCCGCATGCCAGCTCGGGCGTTTGACAAGCGTCGATCAATGTGCTCCGCACTGTACGTTCCCCCAGCTCGATCGCAGCTTTGCTGGCCGTAGAGACGAGAAGACGTTCACCATCCGTGGAGAATCCGCTGCTGCCAGCAAGGACCGAAGGTACATCGCCATGGATAAATCCATGCACGTTTCACGAGCGGCGTACGTGTCTGCTTTCGAGCACATTCCATACAATGTGCGCGGTTCCGCCATTAAGCACGTGGCCAGCGCTTGCGTTCACGCGACTCCGCTAGCGTGTGCGCGGGGCGTACACCAATATGTGTCGGATATTGAGGTTGAAAAGGAAGAAGCTGCTTCAACCCGCTCACTCGTATCCCGCCAAACATGGCATGGAGTCGGCTTTATCGGCCTCCGTACGCGTTTCGTGCAGTGTGGGCGTCGTGCTGGCTGTTTCCCGTGCTGTGAAAAACACCATTCATGTAGCCTCGAAAGAGACACTCATTCGTATGCCTTTTTAATGTAACCGGCAATCCTCCCCAGATCATCGGAAGCTCGAGTCGATAATCCCGCACCAACAAGCACACCACATGACTTGGCGCTGCAGTTTCCCCACTGCGGCGCCGCATGTGCTGGCCTCCACGAGGCCCTACCTTACAGCGAAGGCGCACGTGGCTGATTTACCTTAGGAATAATCAGAAAAGAAGAAGAGTAGGGATGAAATGAAGGAGAAAATGATTTAAGCAACCCCAGCTATTACATCTTCGCAACGCACTCCCTTGTTATCCCGTTAAACAAAAGGAAAGGGGCTATCTACACGTATAATAATGGAATAACTGTCTTGGGACACTATCTGTTGTATGCATGGGGTTCCGAGAACCGCAACAATATAATATAATTGAAAGGATTGCTGTAAATTGTTAATTTCACAACATCCTACAATAAACTTCATTTATATTGTAAATCTCAAAACATAGTTCCCTTACGTAAAGTTAGAACTTTAACCTGTTAGCGATTGACTGGTTTCCCGACCACACAGATCATTTTTCCGAAACCGCACGGTTTCCTGACCACTGATCTACACATAATAAATACCCCATAATAATACAGTGAATTTCATTTTATTTTATTTTTTAAACAAATCTTTGCAAATTAATTAAAAGCTGAAATGCCTTTCGACCATTAGTATTCAACCACTTTGCTGTGACCCTCCAAATTGAGATTAGATGTATCCAATTTCCTTTGATTGTCCTTGAGATGTCTTGACAACATGATTGGAGCCTCCCTGTGGCCAATTTAATTGATGGGATATGATATAGAAAGAAACACGACTTTCGATATAAGGCCCCACAGTTGATAGTGTATGTTAGAGCAGAAACTCTGCCATGAAGTCCAAGGAACTGTCCGGAGAACTCCGAGATCGAAGTGTGAGGAGGCATAGATCTGGGGCACGGTATAAAAGAATTTCCAGAGTGTTAGAAGTTCCCAAGAAGTGAGCTCCATCATTAGGAAATGGAAAGAATATGGAACTACCGAGACTCTTCCTTGAGCTGGCCATCTGACCAAACTGAGCAACTGGACAAGAAGGACCTTGGCCAGGAAGGTGACCAAGAACCCAATGACCACTTTGACAGAACTACAGAGTTCCTTGGCTGAGATGGGAGAACCTGATAGAAGGACAACAATCTCTGCAGCACTTTACAAATCTAGGTTTTATGGGATCGTGGCCAGACAGACGCCACTCCTGAGAAAAAGGCACATGACAGCATACCCGGAGATTGCAAAAAGGCATGTGAAAGACTGGGAGCATGAGGCAAAAGATTCTGAGACGTCTGATGAGACGAAAATTGAACTCTTTGGAATGAATGCAAAGCACTAGGTCTGCCGAAAACCAAGCGCAGATCATCACCCATCTAATGCCATCCCTACCCTGAAGCATGGTGGTGGCAGCATCATGTTATGCGGATGCTTTTCAGTGACAAAGACTGGGAGACTTGTAAGCAAAGAGGAAACAATGAATGGAGCCAAATACAGGCAAATCCTTGATGAGAACCTGCTTCAGAGTGCAAAACTACCTGAAGCTGCAGCGAAGATTTATGTTCCAACAGGACAATGACTCTAATCATCCAGCCAAAGCAACACTGGAATGGATTCAGAACAAGAACGTGAAAGTCTTTGAGTGGCCCAGCCAAAGCCCAGACTTGAATCCCATTGAGAATCTGTGGAAAGACTTGAAGATTGCTGTGAATCGACACTACCCATCCAGCTTGACAGCTTGAGCAAATCTGCAAGGAAGAATGGGAGAAATTCCCAAAATCCAGATGTACAAAGCTGATACACACATACTCAAGAAGACTCGAAGCTGTAATTGCTGCCTCAGGAGTTTCTACAATGTGTTGATTCAGGGTTTGAATACTTATTGATGCAAGACATTTCAGGTTTTCATTTTTAATTTATTTGTAAAAATTTCAAAACATTTTCATTTTGTCATTATGTGGTATTTTGTGTCGATCTGTGACAAAAATGTAAGTTTAATCCATTTTAAATTCAGGCTGTAACACAACATCATGTGAAAAAGTCAAAGGGTGTGAATACTTTCTGAAAGCACTGTTTTTTGTAATACTTCTTGAAGCAATAGAATATATATATATATATATATATATATATATATATATATATATATATATATATATATATATATATATATATATGTATGTATGTTGTTGTTCGTCTTTCGGCTGCTCCCGTTAGGGGTCGCCACAGCGGATCATCCGTTATGATCCGCATACTGATTTGGCATTGGTTTTACGCCGGATGCCCTTCCTGACGCAACCCTGGTCGTCTCTTACGACACAGGGATAAGGATTGGGTTTCGCCATGATTCCGGGCTGCCCTACACCCTCTCATTGCGCGGCCCAGTGCAGAGCTCCCGTCTTCAAGCGATCCTCCAACCCAAGCCTCCGAATAGCCGGATTACAGGCGCACGCCACTACTCCCGATATATGTATATGTATATGTATATGTATATGTATATGTATATGTATATGTATGTATATGTACACGGAAGTAGCGCACAAATCACAACTACCACAACAGCAGCAGTATCAATGATGCATGTCATAAATTATCCTCTTTCCGTGTTTCGTTTCATTTCACATCCTCATTAAGATTCACGGATGGACTTGCAATATGTCTGTGAAGGACAGCTTTCTGTGCTTTGATTAAAGCCATCAGTGAAGTGACATGCAGCCATGCCTTATAGGAATAACAAGCTCAAATGAGCTAAGATCCTCGTCCTCTTCATGATGACGTCATAAAAACGAATATGACGTCATTATGATGTATCAGGTTTGCGATAAATTATCTGTGCTAATGCCCGGCTTGATTCCCGCAAACAAAATTCAAACAGCTTGCTTAGTTTTGGAGATAATGGTATAGGCGATTTCCATTCGCGGCGATATTATGACGTCAACTTTTTTTCGAGGAAGAATTTCCAAAATCGGAGATGTTTACTGCCTGCGCGTGGGCTTTCTGCATATGCATGGCAAGTTTCACGAAGATCCGAGGAAAACTCTGGGTTGTGAAACAAAAAATGTCCAAAAATAGGAATGACGTCATAAAAATTGATATGACATCATAGTGATGTATCATATGTGCTGTAATTCATCTCTGCTAAGGCCCTGTTCGATTCCCGCAAACAGAATTCAAAAAGCTTGCCTAGTTTCGGAGATAATTTTTTAGGCGATTTCCATTCGCGGAGATATTTTGACATCATAGCTTTTTTTTCTTGGAGGAATTTTCAAAATCGGAGATGGTTACTGTGTGCACAGGGTATTTTTACATATGTATGCCAAGTTTCAGGAAGTTTTGATGAAAACTGTAGGCTGTGAAACAAAAAAGTCCACAAGAAGAAGATGAAGAACAACATCCTGAGTAACTCAGAGATCCTCCACGAGGATCTAAAAATAAGTATATGGGATAAAGGGGGTACATGATGGGTGGGGCACCGTGTCCTGTCTCATGTCTAAAAAAAAAAAAGGTCACATGAGACCCGAGTATAGTCATGATGTACATATGCAAGTGTGGTATTATTCACATCATGAGGTCCCTCCTTCCCACTCGCATTTTAATATGCTGTGTTTGACTTCTCCTTGAGTGATCCTTGAGTGGTAATGGTTACTACAGGTAGAGTTGCGGTGCCGAGTATCGGCGGTGAGCACGACCGCTAGATGGAGCAGTGGAGTTGGCTGCACCGATCACCCGGAATGTATACATAGTCACCCCGGATAACTCCGGAGCCGACGGGTCCCTTATCGGACCGAAGTTCGCCAATAGGTCGACCACGTGGGGTAGGGTCGATTGCCAATTTCGATTTACCTAAATACCCACGTCGTCCAACTACCGGGGAAATTCACCCTCGACGATGCTCGTATGGAACGAGATGCTTGCATTCTCGAAGCGTGTGTGACCTGAGCGGACGGTCACCGAGCCTCCGTCGGTCCAAATGTCCCTTTATAGCAGCAACAGCCTTTCTAATTCTCCAACATGCAAAACCAATAAAAGAAACACAAAACTAACCAATCCATTTAACAAGCCGGTAGACGACATGGGTGGTCGCTATATAATTGCATACTAGTCATACAGTTTTTGATGGATCGGGCTGAAAGTTTTTGACAAAGGTTGATTATCATGCGCATAAAAGTGCGGAAGCAGATTTTTTTTAATTTTCGAAAAAAATATATAAAAATATTCTGATTTTTTCAAACATTTCAAAGTCCCGTTGCTGGACAACGGTGGCGTCCAAAGCAACGGTGCTCAAAAGCATCCCACTAGATCCTGGTATGAACCTACCTAAGTTTCATCAAAATCAGTTGACACCTCTGACCTCTAGAGCTGTCCATTAGATACATACAGACAGACTGAAAACCTGAGAATAACGGTAGTCTCGCGACCACCCAACACATGGGTTTATTTATAATGGAGCAGGGGGACACTTAAGAAGCAGAGTTATCCGAATATAAGAGGCACGTATGTACAGCAAGGCACTTAAACAATTACTACTTACTGGACTGGCACCACAAACACACACACGCCCACACACCTAAAAGAAACTGACCTAAAGTGGTCTTTATTGAGGCCTCCATCTCGGAGGGAAAGGGTGAACTGAAGACCAGATTCTGCCTCGGACCTGTCCACCTCGTGTGGTCTTCGATCTGAGTCGAACCGGGCACCAGCAAGAGGCAAGCCAAATCCAGACACCGGTAAGACGAGGTGAGGGATTGCTGCGATGCGCCCAGAGCCAGCGATGAGATGAGAGCCAGAAGACCACCGGCGACACGAGTCCAGGCACGGCGAGACGGGTCCAAAACGACCAGGAGACCAGGCGACCACAAGAAGAAGAAGACTCCTCCAAGACCCTTTCACACCGCCTGTTCCGTCTATTTCGACTCGCCCCTCGTCGGGGCGGGGGGAACGCGTCTCACCCCTCCGCGCACCTCATTCGCCCGGGAAACTCCGTTACCTCTCCATCATTGGTCGGGGGACATGTCGGGCGTCTTGATTCCCCGCCCCCCGAAGAGGCTGTGCTTCTCTTGGAGCTCGCTCTGTGCCCTTTGACCGACTTACGGCCTCTCGTCCCCGATCTGCCGAGGATTTGCGAGAGAGACGTCAGGCCTTTGTGAACTCTGCCCACGTACGTGCTTGCTGGCGAGCTCTGAGAGAATGCCGCGAGCAGAACATTGTTGCTGAAGATGGCGTTGACGTAAAAACCCTGACTATTAAAATAACTTCACAGCGCATGAACATTTATTCACCCATTAACCAAGGGACAGGGACCCTAACTAAAACACATAATTACCGATATAACTGTTCTATAGGACCTGTATGTTGTGTGCTCATGAACAATAGTTCGTCCATTTCAAACCCAACAAAAACAATTTGAGCTAACAAATGCTGTAATATATTTTAAAATGGTGGAATCCTTTCAAAGTGCATGAGTTATAGTTTATGTTGTGTACTGGGATAGTTCCAGGCCCGTAGCCAGGCCTCAGTATTAAGGGGGGCATATGAACTGGATTGGGGGGCACAATTATTATATTTAATATTTTTGATAACCTGGTATACTATTGTATTTATGCAGCATTGACACATATATATATATATATACTGAGGTTGCCGTCGCATACTAACCAAATTGATCTCAGCTAGATTTAAGATGTTCTGATGTTTTTGGCCTAAAATTATTCGAATGCAGGAGAGCCGCAACAAACTGGCACATTCACAATGCAAATATTCAATGATTAGACAATTGGCACCAATTCAGGTGCACTTATACAAGGTGTTGTGAAGAATTGGCATTAGAAAATTAATATACCAGAGATACAATGACTAAACGGGGGAGGTTGGCACCAGAATCAGTGCACTTTGAAATAAGATACAGTGGGCTATGACCTGCGATCATCACGTTAAACTATCAACAGCAAATACGACCAGCCTGAAGATACCGCAAGGTCCGCATTTAAAGCAGTCAATTACACAGAGGTAAGGTTATGCACAAAGCACAAGATATGGGATATGCAAAGCACCAAACACAACATTTAAAGGCCTGGTCACACCTTGACGTTTTAGCCAACGTATGCCGATTTTTGAATTTTTTTTCTAAAACGCTGGCACACGTTGAATACGTTATGGGTAAGTTTTGATAACATTGAGAGCACGCTGAAAAACGCTGCCATACGTCGTTGTACGTTGGCTTTAAACGTTGTACTTTTTGGTTGTCCTCAAATTTTTTCATGCTTGAAATTTCACGACGTATGCCGGCGTATGACTCACACGTTCTGCTACGCTGGCCACAAGTTGTATGCACGGTCTGCGATCGTTGACAGACGTCAACACATGCTACTTGTAAGTTAATCATAAGTTGAGACACGCCGAGGTAATGTTTAGCGTACCCGAAACTTATTTCTAACCTATGATTAACGTGTTGTTGGCACGTTACGCGATCGTTGCCACACATCGACAGACGTTACTTTTAAGTTACTCATAGGCTGAAAGACGTCGGTATAATGGATCGTCCTTGCGTCAGCGTCTACGGCCACGGCCAGGACACTTACTTGCAGCATTCTTCAAACTTTTCTTCGGCATGACGAGGATGTTCACACTTCGATGTCTAGCTTGGCTATGATTCCAATTGTCCATCCGCAGCGTCTTTAAAATAGTCGAGTTTGAGCGTTTTAACACGTTCAGAAGAAACGCTTCAAATTTCAAAACCCCAGCGTCAAAAAACAAAGGCGAGTGACAGCAATTTAAATCGTTCATTGTAAACAATGAAAATAGCTGAGTGGTACCGTTTAAAAGTCGTTAAGTGTAAAAAAAATCGAATTGTTGAGCGCAAGCGTCAACTTTCAATAGTGGGGTTTGAGCGATTCAGCACGTTCAATAGAAACGATTAAAATTTCCAAACCCCAGCGTCAAAAAACAAAGGCGAGTGACAGCAATTTAAATCGTTCATTGTAAACAATGAAAATAGCTGAGTGGTACCGTTTAAAAGTCGTTGAGTGTAAAAAAAAATCCAATTGTTGAGCGCAAGCGTCTACTTTCAATAGTGGAGATGCAGCCATTTAAATCGTTGAGTTTATCATTTAAATCGTTAAACGCAAGGACGATCCATCATAACCCACACCCTCCCCCTCACACTCACCTACTACTGCCAACATGAACAAACTACTACTAATACTAATACTGATACTGATATTGATACTGATACTGTTACTGCTGACATGGACATCGACTCAAATAAGGACTCGAAAACACTGTTGGGTTCCCCTTTTATGAGCAGCATTTTTATATACCAATTCCCAAAACCGCTGGGAACACGTCTTGATATGGCAGTTGTAAGCTAGAAACACGTTCATTTTTTTTTTTTTTTGTCGACCGGAAGACGTCATTGGAATACGTCTACATACGTCGATGTGTGTTGGGACTACGTAAAGAATTGGTTCAAAGCACGTCAAACATAAGTTAGAAATAAGTTTCGCGTAAAAAAGACATTACCGCGACGTGTTTCGACTTATGAGTACTTATAAGTAGCGTTTGTGGACGTGTGTAAGCGTCCGCATATCGTGTTTAAAACTTATCCCCATCGCATGCGGAACGTGTGTCATACGCCGAGTACGTCGTAAAATTTTGAACATGTTTAAAATTTCTTGACGTACTCTACTTACTACGACGTATGATAGCGTACTTTAGCGTTGTACTCACGTATACCAAACTTACTCATACCATATTTGACGTGCCCCAACGTTTTAGACACATTTATCTTAGGTCGGCATACGCGGGCAAGATCGCCAAGGTGTGACCGCGATGTTGACACTTCCATTTCTACGGCAGTTATGATTCGAATCGTTGTGCGTCAGCCTTTTAATAGGCTACGTCACGACCTCGTCGGCGATGCGTGCAATGCGCTATGCCTAAGTTAGACTATCGTTGGGCATCGGTTGTGTAGGCCGACAACAGGTTCAGCATTCATTGGTATAAGTTATCTATAACACAACGAAACGTTCTGTGTCCATTACCAATGCGTTATACATAAGACCAAGTCGCTATGAATACGTCCGAATCTTAAAAAAAAAAAACATCAAAAGTTCAGCGTAAGCCAGCGTTTTAGATACATTTTAATACATTGCCATCGCTGGCTAAAACGTCAAGGTGTGACCGGGCCTTTACTTAAACATCAGAAGTACAAAGCAGCCGACCACGGCGGGTGCTGACCACAACCACAACCACAACCACACATGCATCACCAGCAGTCACACACACAATCTGAACTCCTCGTATAGTGTTTATACCGCTGTACTCACTGTCAGAAGAGCTGCAGGCGACGTGTCTCGGTGTGGAATCTTCTGAGGACCTTCTCCTTCCATTCATTCAGGCATTTACGTGTGAGGTCTCTCTCGAAGGCCAGCTGTACCAGTTGTGCCTTGCATGCATGGCGCATGGACCGTCGATGGTCAGTGTAGACATTCCTCAATGTTGAGAATGAGTTTTCACACATGGCAGTGGACGCACCAAATGTTAGTCCAAGTCTCATAGCAGTCACTACACTTGGCATGGCTTCCAGCGTTTTGTGGTATGTTGAGAGGAGTTTTTGTGTTGTCCATCTCTCGTTTGGCTCCTTTTCTGTTTGTGAGCGAATGAACTGCTTTGCAACCACACACTCTGCTTCACTGATGGTTGACTTTGTTAATGTCATGATGTGCTGGAGCAAGTGGGGATCCAAAAACATGCCATTTTCAGGATTCAAGGCAGCGAGTGAACGGGCGAGTTGTGTGTTGCGCTCACTGAAGCGCTGAGCGATCTCTCCAAGCACAGTGACAATTGCGCTATAAAAAAAACCCTCTGCAGTTCCGTCTTGTCATTGTCGTTGTTTTGTCCTGTAGTCTCCAAAAGTACAAACTGTTCCAAGTTCTTATGCATTGTGCATCTCCGTTTTGGTGGTGCAGGTGTAGAAGTGCGAGCATCGTTGGCCTTGTTCCACAGATCAGTGAACTCATCCTCAGAGCGGAGTTTCTTCACACACACTGTAGCACTCGCCACCAGTTCCAACCCCGTTAGCAAGTCCATGTCCTCTGCCTGCAAGAGTCTGTTAGGGCCATCGAACAACATCAGCAGTTTTTGTACAAAGATAGCAATGAACATGAAGGCAGGCCCAGAGACTTCCCGCAAAAGCCCAATAGCCTCCATCCTCATCTCTGCACCGGAGGCGTGCTCTGCATCAATCTCCGACAGTCAGAATGTGATATCCTTAAAAGATCCTATGATCACAGACACGGTGGCTAAATGTCCTGTCCAACTTTGATGAAGAAGTCGTTTTAACCGCTCACCTTTATACTGTGCAGCAACAGTGGGCTTTCCGAACAATTTGTACAGGCAACAACAAACCTCAAGGAAATCAGTGACAGCTTTCTCTGCTGCCAGTGCGTGGATAACTACCAGATGGAGTTGGTGATTTCAGCAGTGCACATGGGGGATTTCTCTTTCCATTATCTCTTGCAATAACTTTTGCACCCCACCTTGCTTCCCAGCCATTACCGAAGCCCCGTCGTACACCTGACTTAATATTTTTGATGTGTCAAGTCCTGTTTTTATCAGCTCTGCAATTATTAGGTCTGTCAATGTTTTTGCATCTCCAGCGTCGGCTGTAGCTATTGTGAGTAGATGCTCTGTTGCTTCATTTGATGCCGATACAAAGCGAATGATGATTGATATGTTCTCACATTCAGTGGGGTCTCTCGTCCCATCCACTTTGATGGTAAACCACGATGTGCCTACTTCTTCCACGATGGCATCCGTCACAACATTATTCAATGTGCAGATCAGTTCATTCTGCATTTCCGGACTAGTATAGCTTGCGTTTCGTGGGATATGCTTTATTATTTCGGCGAGCTCGGTGTCTTTTTTGAGTGTGTAGTTTAAAAGCGAGAGGAAGAGCCCACTGTGCCCGTCTGACATATCTTCAAAATTATCAAGGCTCCCTCCAAAAGGTGTCTGATTTTCGGCGAGAAATTCCACATCTATAACAGCAGACACATCGTACTGGTTTCTATTTAGCTGGTCAGCATTGAGGAGTGTGGAAATCTCCTTACCACAATCGATGCGCCTCTCATTCTCCTTCCACCTCAAAACACAAGTTAAATGTTCCTTTGAAGTTGCATGTTTGTGAAACCCCCTGCCTTTCTCAACGGCATGTTTCCAATTCCGGTAGACTCGCACTGTGAAAGTAGAGTCCCCTGGGCCACGTGTGGTGTTAAACTTCCTACATGGATAGCAGAATACTGCATCTGTCTGCACACTGTATTCCAGCCATTCATTAGTCTCGTACCACGAGGACACAAACGAGCGACTCTTGTTCTGCAACAGATGGCCAGGGTACCGCTGTAGAACAACTTGATTCGGTCTCTCACTTCCAAGATCATCGGGAAGCGGCTTGACAGTCACACCCGATCCCAAGGCCGCCGCCGAGCGTGGAAACTCGGCTGCGTGCGTTGGGGCTCCAGCCACAGGGCTGACGTTGCTGGCTTGGCCAGGTTGGCCAACTTCTGTCGGTATTTCATCGACATGATCGTCTTCTCCTCCTCCTCCAACATGTCTTTCATCATCTTCTTCATTTTCGTCGCTTGCATTTTTTCCTTTTCTGAGCCATTTTCGTATATCCATCATCCACATCCTTTTCTCCTGCTGCTAGCTCGCGCTCTGTGATTCGTCCCTCGTGACTTGCGTCACTAATCTCGCGACTCGCGACATTTGACGGTTTTATTTATTAAATGATCCATGTATCAAAAACAGGTTTTATCTGCATAATTTCAAATGTAACCACGATTGCAAACACATATTTTTAATTTTTATTATAAAATTACTTTTGTAAGATGGAGGGTTGACGGGCTGTGAAGGTCACGTGGTGCACGTGCACTTCATCTTTAATAATGTAAATTTATGTCTTTTCCTTATTCATATTATCATATTATGACTATATTACATTTATACCTAACTTACAACCAATCAGGTAACCTGCTCAATAGGGTCTCCATATCGAATACGCTGATTGGCTATTCCTTAAAACTAAATGATCCACGATAGACATAACCACCCACAACATCGACATTCGACACGAGGTCTTGGCTGCTGGCGTTGGTGCTTGTGTTATTATCTTTTATCTTGTGGTCTTGGACTGTATTGTCTTGCCAATTGCTTTTGGAGATGCACTGGGAAGCGCACACTTATCTCTTGACTGTTATTCAAAGAAGGATATTATTAAAGAACAGTTTATCCAAGAAGGCCTTATTATTCACCACGTTGAACATCTGGAATAAGGGTTTAAGTTCACACAGGTGAACTCTTAAACAGCAAGTTCACAATGGGCACTCATCCTTAAACACTAAGTTGTTCACAGGGTGCAACAGGGCATAAATGGGTGGCGTACAAGTGGGGGGGGCACTAGATGCGCCATGGGGGGGGCATTGCACCCAAATGCCCCCCCCTCGCGACGGGCCTGGATAGTTCATGTTGTGTCCTAGGATAGTTGAAATCCTTGTACTTTCCCTTCGACCTAGGATGATTCTCCCTGATCTTTAGCAGTGTCCAATACTGCAGACTCTGCAGATATCTTAGCCAAGGATTTTCTAGCACCGATGGGAAAGAGCTGCCTTTCTGAAAAAATGTCATCGTTTCCTGTAAAGACACGTACAGAATATATAATCACGCCGCCTCAAACCCGTGTAGCCTCAGTTCGAATCATGACCCAGTTATTAACTGTCATTGCGGTGTGTGTGCCGTCCCTTGGATGGACGTTCAACTTGGCGTCCCATCTGTCAGCATTCATTGGTGGAAGTTAAAGATCCCAGGGATTCCTTTGCGAAGTCGGCGATCTATCGCTGGCACCCTAAACAAATTACTAATTTCTGGCCAGACTACTCAGTTGGACATCAGGCCTGGCCAGCCAGTTCGTGACGTGAAGGACTTTGGCCAAAAACTTCCCCCAGCCAATCCCACAAGAAGGTAGGAATAATTGTCGCTGTTTCAAACGAAGAAAAATATTTTATTTCAATTTAAAGTATTCTACATTTTGTTACTAAATATCTGTCAATGCAGAAATAAGAGAATAAGTTTGACTTGATGTTTGCACTTGGTTGTCGTCACGTGACTGCAAACTCAGAATGGATTAACCTCACCCTCACCAAGACACTGCTGAATGTAATTTTGTGTGTTCCCAAAGCAGGAGAGTGATGACCAGAATAAAGCGAGGCCATCTTTTATCACATAAATGATCGCCAAGATTGTCTCAATCACTGTGTGTCACCGTGCCTTTTTAGTCTTTCACTTGCATATGTTGCTATTGTAATCAGGCCTCCATTTTCTATCCTCATCATACCATTAAATTTCTGTGTATTGGGACACACTGCTTAAAAAAAAAAAATTCTCTGTCTGAAATCAAAAGTTTGAATCTCAAATGGTGTCGGTATTATGTTTCTGTTTCAATGCACGTCTCCATGATTTTCTCACTTATCTTTCCAGAGTACATTATCACCTTTTCTGGCTACTACACCGCACGGGCACGAGCTTCTTTTATCTCGACTGCTCTTTGCAGTTCCCCAAGCTATACTTGGCGCCTTCTACCAAGAGCCAATGCTGCAAGTGATTTTCCCAGCGACTTTGAAGTGGTTTGGCTTGCCAATGCCTATGCTGGGAGTGGTCAACGAGCTCTGCAGCGGCATCCCAGTGTGCGGCGTGTCACTCCACAGCGACGTGTCACACGCACCCTCAAGCTCACAGAAGGTACACATCGATGTGTTGATGTTAACATTCTGTATTTGGTGTGTTCTAAGTTTCTGGGAAAGGCCATAACCCAAAGTGGTACCTATTGGCTTATAATCTGCATATTAGCATACTTGCAGAAGTCGCCGACATTGATGATTGTGGACCTTAGCCATTGCACAGTGCCCCTTTTGGGTCGTGGTCCAGGCTAATACTCAGTGGAGTTGGTCAATATTGACCACTCCATTTGGCCGAGTTGTCTTCTGCTCAAAATAATCTTTCAACGTGAGTGCTTAATCCAGTAAATTTGTTAAAGATGTGAAAATCTAAATTTCATTTTTCCTTGACCTTTCTTTCTTCGACTCTTTTGATTTCCAACGTTCATACCATTTTATGGGGGGGGGGGGCAAGGCCTGAGAGGAGATGGTAGAAGACAGACCACCGACCTCTCTGCGCTGAGACAGTGAGAGACTCAAACAGGCAGCCTTAATACGGGAGATACCAATGATCCTAAATGCTTTGGTTTCCACACCATGAAGCTGAGAAAAGTGAGAGGCGGGAGCACCAGCCCAGAGGGGAGAGCAGGACTCCATCAGGCTGCGGACAAAAGCTTTGTATGTCATTAGGAGCTCAGGTGTGCTAAGGAAGGAGTTTGCATGATGGAGGTTGCCGAGTTAGCGACTGGCTTTTGAGGCGAGGTTGGGAATGTGGCTTTCTCAGGAAAGATCATGGCAGATAGTGAGACGCAGAAGCTTGAATGAAAGGACTTCTTCAAGAGGATTGTTGAGAAAGTAAGTGAGGGGGGAAGGGGTTCCAGTTGGTCCTTTTGGAGAGACAGTGAAAGTGTGACATTTGTCAGAATTGAAAGACATGTTCCAAGTGTTGGATCAGGTTGTGATTTTATCCAGATCTGCAGAGAGTGAAGAGGCTGCTGCTTGCTGATCTGAGGGATGACAGATGGTAGAGCAGAGGGTGCAGTCATCAGCAAAGAGATAGAGAGGATTTTCCAGAGTCAGAGGGATCATTGATGGAAACCAGAAAAAGAACAGGGCCCAGAACACTGCCTTGAGTAACTCCATCCTGGACAGGAAGAGGGGATCAGAAAATTCCATTAAGGGCCACACGTTGACAATGACAGGAGAGGCAGCCTGGTGTTGGCTCAGTGGTTAGGGTGGCGGCTTGGGATCCCAGGGTCCTGAGTTCAAGCCCCGTCGGCCGCTGAATAAATGCACCAGGGCAGGGGGTTGACTCAGCCTGTCATCCTTCCGAGGTCGGCGAAATGAGTACCAGTTCCAGTGTGTGTCCTGGTTGAGAGGAACTGCATCAGCGACACAGTCGCGTTTCAAGAAATGATAGCTACCCTGGCACCAATGCTGCCATACGACCACCACCACCACCACCACAGGAGAGGCCACACGTTGTCTGCGAGCCATGAGTGGAGATGGCCTTGGATACCAAAGGAAGAGAGTTTCGTGAGCAAAGCAGGGTGCTAGACCGTGTCAAAAGCACGCGATACGCCCATGGATATGGCTCTGATTTCATGTCTGACATTGAGTACCTCCATCCATTGTTGGGAGAGCAGAAACAGCATATCCAGGATAGAGTGAACTGGTCTGTATC
>NC_140971.1:94397349-94399849 GCF_056783735.1 Eptatretus burgeri
CTGCTGTTCCTTTTGTTCTTTTGCATCCTGATCCGTTCTGTGTTCTAGCTCTTCCACGAGACCTGATTTTGTATTCAAAGAATGTGGGCATCATTTTGTCCCCACCCAAAGTTGCCCCAAGATGATGGTGGGGTCTCATCTTTAAACTACTGTAGTCCCTGTGGTGTAAGTTGGCCTGTGATGGTTCTTCGATAACTTCATTACGATGCACTGTCGATGACTTTTGAAAGTTTTACGTATGATTAACTTCCAATGGAACTTCATTTTAGTCTCGAAGTTCTGAGGCTTTACTTGTTACTCATGCCAGAAATTTCCATAAATTCACAACCTTTGTTGCTAACGGAACATGCCAAAGGTCTTCAGCGTACAAACTCGCGTCTCTTCGATTCATCAGATCAGAGTAACTGATTCCAAGTTTAAAATGATGACATTTACGATTAATCATGTCTCGTAGGTGAGGGAGAGGGTGGGATTTGGAGTTGTATGGGCAGTGTGTGCTGTTAAATATGTATGCATATATATATATATATATATATATATATATATATATATATATATATATATATATATATATATATATATATATATATATATATATATATATATATATATATATATATATATAGACTTAAAACATGTATATATACGAATAGCTTGGTGTCGTGTATGTAGTGTGCCCATAAACAGAATTGTTACATAATGCTTCGAGATTATTATTCTTATACGAATTTTTTTTTCTCATTATACAACCCACTTGCAAGCCTCTCTTGTTTGGAGTAAATTTATCACTGCACTTACCAAAATTTGAAGTTGAAGCAATTATTTGACTATCTAATATGCCATGCTCGAGTCTGTGGTTGATCAGTGCCCCAGATGAGATACACTTCTAGTCTTGGGGGATTTCATTGCATCGACTGGCATGGATAGGGATGGTGATGAGATGTGTGTTGGTCCCCATGGGTCAGGAACTATGAAACAGAAGAGCACTAAGTTCCTTGACTTTGCAAGAAGTCATGTACTTAGGGTGGCCAGTTCATGGTTTCAGCGCCCACAAGCTCATTGCTGGACTTGGGATTCCAACGCTGGCGGGGTGGCAAAGGAGATTGACCATGTCCTCGTTGATGGTCGCTGGAGGATGATCCAGAACTGTAGGGTCTACCGGAGTGCTCAGTTCCTCAATACTGTCCAGCGGCTTGTTGTAGCAACCCTCAAGTTGCATCTTAAATCCAGGAGAATGGTACCATCCCAGCCTCGGCTGGATGTTGGCAAGCTCAAGGATGAGAGGGTAGCTGAGGAGTTTGCAAACAAGCTGAGTGGAGATTTGGGGGGTCTGGGTGCTTTGGGAGGTCCTGAAGAGTTGTGGAGTGCCTTCAAGACCACCGTCCTTGATGTTGCCAGTGGATGTCTTGGAACTCACCATAGGGCAAAGAAGAAACTTGTCTCTCAAGGGACACTGGATATCATTGACCAGAGTCACAGGGCCAGGCTGAATAGCTGAGCTGTTCATGGAGCTGAAGCGTAAAACTGTACGTGCGCTAAGGGTGGACAAGGAGGCCTATGTGCGAGGAATCTGAGGGGGTAGACTGTAGAGCATCACCTGTGGTCAGGTGATTCTCGTCCTGCTTACAAGGGAATTCACGCATTGCGTTCATCCAAGCCCTTCCCACGGTGTACTGCAGTTAGAGTAGAGGGTGGTAGGCTCTTGACAGAGGAGTCCGAAGTGAAGGCCCGCTGGGCCATTTACTTTGAGCGGTTGTACCAGGCTGATCCACCAGCTGTTAAGTTGGACGTCAGGGGTGTTACAGTCCCTGATACTGACCCTCCAATCAACTGTGGTCCACCTTCGCTTGTGGAAACACAGGCTGTGGCGAACCGGTTGAAATGGGGTAAAGCTCCAGTGGTCTGTGGCATCCATGCTGAACTTCTCAAGGCTGGTGGAAATGCTGCACTCGTGTCGTTGCATGCAGTTCTGTGCTCTGCCTGGAACACAGGCATCATCCCAACTGACTGGAAGAGGAGCCTTGTTGTCCCTCTCTGGAAAGGGAAGGGTGATCGTGAAGACTGCAACAACTACTGAGGGGTGACGCTGCTCTCAGGGCGAGGCAAGGTCTTTGCTCAGATAAATCTTGATCGGGTTCGCCACCATCTGCTTGAGTACCAGCGCCCAGAGCATTTAGGCTTTACACCAAAGAGGTCAACGATTGACTGTATCCTTGCTCTTCGGGTCCTCACCGAATGCAGACGAGAGTTTCGGCAGGGGCTCCTTGCAGCCTTTGTTGATCTCTGTAAAGCGTTTGATTCACTGAATCGGGTTGCCCTCTGGAGGATTCTAGGTCTTCGTGGGGTGCCACCAAAACTGCTCGATCTGATGTCTGATCTCCACTCTGGTACTGAGAGTGCTGTGAGATGTGGTGGTACCATTTCTGACTTATTTCCATTTGTTACTGGAGTTTGTCAGGGGTGTGTACTGGCCCCCACACTTTTCGGCACTTGTATGGAC
>NC_140971.1:94436109-94476109 GCF_056783735.1 Eptatretus burgeri
GATACTTTTCCATTGCCGTAAGAGTTGTTATCACATTGTGTTCGTCAACTTGGTTAAATAACTGGCCAAGAAACACAAGATATGTCTTGAGGGACTGCCCTGATCTCATGTCTGACATTGAGGGCCTCCATCCATTGGGAGAGTAGAATCGCATGTCCAAGGTGGAGTGACCTGGTCCGAAACCAAATTGGTGATCTGAGATGAGGTTGTTGGAAAAATGGAAGGATTTCACATCATCCACGATGATGGATTCCATGACTTTGCTGATGACTGGAAGTCAGCTGAGTGGTCTGTAGTTGAGGGGATCAGTTTTTGCATCTTTTGATGTAATGAGGTGATGTTGGCTGACATCCAAGCAGATAAAAGATGACTGAGCACAAATGATATGGTGAACAGAGGTGAAAGAGCATGTGCAAGAGCAGCACACCAGGTTTGTAGGACACGTGAACTGATGCCGTCCTGTCCAGTTGCAGAAGCATAATCAGAGTTGAGGGTTGAAAGAACCTTCTCCACCTTTTCAGGTGCAAATTACAGAGTTCAGGAGCATTTGGGCGCGATAGGGAAGGATGGGTACCAAGAGTGAGGGGTTAGGGCACATGATTTGGAAGCAAACACAGAATTGAGGCATTCTGCATTCTCACGGTTGGAGTCAGCTGTGGTGCCATTTGAAGACGGGGAGGGGGATGGAAGGGGAGCATGCACCAGAGACAGACTTCACAATTGCCACCAGTTTTTTTTCTGGTGTGGAACAGCAGCATTTATTCCTTTCCAGATCCTTTGCATTCTTTATTTTGTATATTACACAAGCTTGAGGCTCATGGAAGAGCGAGGTGACGTATGGTTAAAGGGCAACAAATGACAGTAGGGTCACAATTGGACAAAACAAGCAGGGGAAGGGGAGATGTTAGCAACGTGTCGAATCAAAAACAAGAATCTTGTCATCAGGTGTAATTGTTTTGTGGAACAAGAATGTTTCTGGGAAGGAAAAGAGTCTCATATTCTCTGGAAAATCTTCTTTATCTCAATGCTGATGACTCCACCCTCTGCTGTACCATCAGTCATCCCTCAGATCTGCAAGCAGCAGCCTCTTCACTCTCTGCAGATCTCGATAAAATCACAAGCTGGTCAAACACTTGAAATATCCAAATATGCCTTTCAATCCTGACAAATCTCACACCCACACCATGTCTCACCAGAATCTCAACAATCCTCTTGAATAAGTCTCTCTCATGCAAGCTTTTGGGTCTCACTATCTGCCATGATCTTTCCTGGGAAAGACACATTTCCAAGCTGGCCTCCAAAGCTAGTCACCAACTCTGCATCCGACGTCATGCAAAGTCCTTCGTTGGCACACCCGAGCTTCTATTCTAACCACTTGCAAAGCTTTCATCCACAGTCTGATGGAGTACTGCTCTCCCCTCTGGAATGGTGCTCCTTCCTCACATCTAGCTTGACTTCACGCTGTGGAAACCAAGGCTTTTAGGATCATTGGTATCTCCCGCGATGAAGCCGAGTGTTTGGGTCTCTCACACTCTCACCGGAGGCAGGTCGGTGGTCTTTCTGTCTTCTCCTGTCTCCTCTTTGGCCTTGCCCCCCCCCAACCTCAGGGCACTCGAGCTCTGCCCAAACCCCCCCCCCCTCTGGTGAAACTGCCAAAATCAAGAATCACTACTCACGTTCACTCTTTTATTCCTCTTCCCCCCCACCTTTGTAACAAACTCCCACACTCTCTTCAATCCCACTTCTCTCTCCAGGTCTTCAAAACAGCCGTTTACCACCATTTCATATCTTCCCCCATCTAAAATATTCCCCCATCCTTACTACCCCGTTAATCCACCTCAAACCCACCTCCTTCAAATTCCCAGTTTTCCTTCCTAAAAGTCCCTGTGGTACCATCTTGTTTACCCCATGTACCCTCCCCCATCCCTCTTCCTTCCACAGATCTATTGTTGTCTCTGATCCCCACTATTTTGTGCTTCCTTCTCCTGCCCCTCTTGTCTCCTGTCTTCTTATTATATATGTTTCTGTGTATTCGCTCTTCCACGAGCCTCGACATGGTATACAAAAATAAAAAAAGAGAATCGGAAGGAAAGTGGAGGAAGGAAGTGCAGCAACTTGCATGTAAGACATTTGGGTTTGACAGGATAAAAAGGAGGGATGGGTGATGGCATGTGATGATGGTGCACCCACTGCCTGCTTGTGTTGAAGCTCTGGAAAAGAACCCATATATATATATATATATATATATATATATATATATATATATATATATATATATATATATATATATATATATATATATATATATATATATATATATATATATATATATATATATATATATATATATATATATATATATATATATATATATATATATATATATATATATATATATATATATATATATATATATATATATATATATATATATATATATATATATATATATATATATATATATATATATATACATACATATATATATATATATATATATATATATATATATATATATATATATATATATATATATATATATATATATATATATATATATATATATATATATATATATATATATATATATATATATATATATATATATATATATATATATATATATACATACATACATACATACATACATACATATATATATATATATATATATATATATATATATATATATATATATATATATATATATATATATATATATACATACATATACATACATACATACATACATACATACATACATACATACATACATACATACATACATACATACATATTATTTATTTATTTTCATGCATATCATGTGAACACATTTATTTATTTGATTGCTTGACTTGCTTGTTGTTTTTTTGAATTATTGCTCATGATTGTGATGGATAAAAAAAGGCATTGGTGGAATGGGTGTAGTGAGATCATTGGTTGGGATCTGAATGAATGCTGTATCTGTACACAGGTATGTTTCAGCTGATGTTACCTATTTCTCTCAAGCTCACCAGTAATTTCCTCATTTGTCTAAATTTTCTTCCACCATCCACATGGATTGTTTGCTCTCCTTAGTGGAAGGCCCTTGTTGGTCTCCAGTATGGCGGCCACCTCGCCGTGGCAGCCTCGCTCTCGGCCTTGGTTTCTGGCATGCAACTGGTCGCCATTCGAGCAGGCGTCTTCTCCGAGCCATCCCTCGCCAAGTGGCTCAGACCCTGCAGGCCGATCTGCTCTGGGCCATGGGACACATGGGTGAGTGGATTGAATTTGTAATCAGGATGTGATTGTTATGTGGAACAAGAATGTTTCTGGGAAGGAAGTTATTTTTATCATGTGTGGCACAAGACCAGGCTTAAGTATTCATGTGGTTTATAATGGGAGTGTTCACAGCAGATCCCCAAAATGAAAGGGAATTATTTTTAACATTTATCATGTTTGTTCTTCTCTTAAGTTGTGTACGATTCTAATTAAGATAGTCATGGAGATGATTGTTGATTGTTGGTAAAAAAAAAAAAAACAATGGTTATTTATTTATTTTTCATTTTTTGCTGTTATTTTGTAATTTGCCTAACTTTATCAAGTGCGACAAAGCCGAAGCATTTTGTGGTGTGCTCGAATGGCCAATAGTTTCTGCTGAACATGCCGCTTGTGAAAGTTTGTTTTATTTACCCTCCTGAGTGGCCAACTTGGGAGAAACCGTGGCCTGTTCTCGAGAGCTCAACTAAAGCAAGACCTGAGAAGCTTTCATCTTTAAATTTGGTTTCTCGTCATCTTGCTTAGCTTTGGACAAGCAATGCAAGAAGGTGAGTGCAAGTAAGGATAGCATGCGGTATCAGTTTTGGGAATTGTCTTGAGAGCAGGCCCTGGTCTTGCTGTGGTCTGACTAGTCCAGACAGTGTCGGTGTCGATCAAGCAAACATGAAGCTGAGTATTTTAAGTTGTCTGAAGAAATAAAATTGATGGAAGGAAAGACATTCGCAAATGTGACTCGTCGTTCAGCCTTTCTGAAGTGCATTAACATTGATGACTTGCTGTTTTCATCATTGCTTCATTACCTCTCCACAAAATGGATGGAAGAACATAGTTCTCGGGAGCTTATGGGTGGGCACGTTGTCCGTCCGTCCGTTCACAAATACTTGCAACTTATTCTCTGAAACTACACACACGATTTTGATGAAATTGTACCACAACCTTCATCTCCCGTGTTGTACCAAAGTTTGTTCATGGCATTAAAAATAATTGAGGTCTGAGGGGGTGTGAGGGGGGGGTTGCCCTCCAAAATAGGTATTCGCTTTCTTCTGAAAAATGACGCACACAATTCCGATGAAACTTTACTCCAACCTTCATCACCCGTGATGTACCAAAGGTTTTTTCATGGCATTAATAAAAATCCATGGGTTTGCCGACCATATTTTCCTATCTTGTGAAAACCCACTGTCTCTCTCTCTTGTGGGATGTGTGATCGGCCCAAATAAGTTTGAGTAATTGAGAATCTACCAATTTTTTGTTTGGGTACCGAGGGTTACATACACACATTTTATATGTGACACATTATATACACATTATCCATATTATATCCACACATATTATACATGTTGGTGGCAGGATTTGCACTCTGGCCATGACAGAATACCTCATGCTGCAAAACACATTGTAGAGGTGCTGAGGTGTCCACCAGATGGCGGTCTCCTCTGGCTCGCCTGAGGCAGTCCCTTCGCATGGGTGCCAGTAATCTGCCTGGGGGATGGCCAGACGGAGGCCCCTGGATACTGGCAGAAAGTGGATGCAGCGACACGGTGCGGCATGATCCAAATGTATGTATTAAAAATAATCGGGGTGTGAGGGGGTCTACGGAGAGAGTTTTCGAGGAGTGTGGGGGTGGGGGGGGTTGACCTCCAAAATATTGTTGCAAATTCGCTCCCGCCGACATGCGGACGGCCACGTGACTCGAATCGCGGCACGTCGCCCACCGGACGGACAATTCAGTCGTGACCCTCTCGGACCAACGCCGGGAGCTAGTCACGGGTGGGGGTTTAACCTCACCACGATCGTGCCAATTACCCACCCGCGCAGGATAGGGTCGCTCGCCAAATTCGATCTACCCAAGTACCTGCATGAATGGTCGACCGGGCGATTGCACCACGCCACAGGCCGACTCCGGACACGAACCGCTTAAGCGGTCCGTTCCGTGCTACAGTGATAACCGAGCGGTGTTATCGTCGGCCTCGACGGTTCCGATTCATTATCGGGCGTATTAAGCCCACTACGAACCCTTTACGTGAAGCAGGATGGAGGGTCAATAAAGAAAAGACGAAGCGAAATGGGAAAACAGTTGACACAATGCACATTTATTACGCGACACACGGAAAGCACACATATACAGCCAAACAGTCAAAATGCACATATAGCAGTTAAAACAAAAGAAACAATGACGCAGAATTACTACCGAATACGCGTACACACAGCAACACTTATACAGTTCTACTTTACAGACGGCGCCAACACACATTTACTCAAAATCAAAGGAAAGAAGCCACCCTCATAGACAAGGGGGCAGACAGGCCTGGAGGCCAATATGTGCACGTGACCTGGAGGAGCGGCCAGGTCTGCGAGACCGGGGGGGTCCTACCCGCGTCCTCGTGACGCGTTGGCGGACGAGCCGCAGATGTGGCCGCGTGGCTGTGCCCCGACTCCGTGCTCCTTGGCGGGTTTCGTTGGCACGACGTTTGGAGTGGGGTGGGAATGGGGCCCCCTTTTTGCACTATCTCAGCGCGGGGGAAAGGGGGAGTTGGTGATGCCCTGGGGGAGGAGTAGGGCTGGCTGGCTTGGGTCCCGCGACGAGCGATCTCACACCGCGACCTCGTCGCCGACCGCCGTCCTCACCTCGGACCCGAGCTCCTTTGCCTCTTCCCGCAACTCTCCTCAGCCGACTGCAGAACCCAACTCGATGCCACACCGATGACCTTGCCACCCGACTCCACTCTCTGCCACACCAATGACTCGACTCACTCTGCCTGCCGACACACACTGCTACTGCCACACTCTGCCCCGATTCGCCTTGCGCTCGCCATTTTATAGGGCGGCAGGAGAAAACAATATGCAAATATCCGGATCAGGATGACCTCGGGGGCGGAGCCACGCTCGCCAATTGGACGGAGGAAAAGTGGGCGTGAACCTCCCCTGATCCTAGAATTTGCATATATCGATTTCACACCGACGTGCCTGGAGGTGGGGCCAAGCCTCTCCGCGCTTGCGAATTGGACGAATCAGAAGTGGGCGTGTAGCGTTCTTGATCCGAATTCTCCCTCGGAAAGGCCGCCATCTCCGCTCGCGGCTCGGTGCGTATCGCTAAACGAGCCCAAGACAGCCCGACGCTCAGTGTTCACCGGTGGTGCGGGAATGGCCGTAGAAGGAGAGAGGTGAGAGTGGTGGAGGGTTTATCGGTGGTGGTTTGATGGTTATGGTGCCGTTTGGGAATGACGGTGATGCGATGTTTGCGGGATTGAGTTGTGAAGGTGAAGGTCGTGGCTGTTGGCGTTGTTGTTGTTGTTGTTGTTGTTGTTGTTGTGAGGGTTGGAGCGTGGTTGTAGTTGGTGACGATGGCTGGCGTGGTGGTTAAGGTGGTTGTTGTGTGATGGCGGTTGAGACGTGGTTGGTTCAAAATACAGATAGAACAGAAAAACGGCTATCTCAAAGCGTCGCAGCCTGAATGAATCGCATAAATTCCCTCTAGACAATGGATTTGGGGCTAACTCCACATGCACTTAGAGATATCTTACCTTCGGGCCCTTCATGGTGTAATGCGAATTTCCACAGCCGTAACAATATGCATTTGCTTTCTTCTCCGAAACTACACACAATTTAAATGAAACTTGACCACAACCTTCATCACCTGCGATATGCCAAAGTTTGTTCATGCTGTTAAGAAATCGCAGTTGTAGTATATTTATGGGCGATTCGTGGGTTGCCCCCAAAAATAGGTATTTGCTATAACGTTGGTTCATTGGTACATTTTGCCGATTCTGTCCCATGTTGAGTTCCTCCTCAGTTTCATTATTCTTCCAGGTGAGTGCCCAAGGGAATTGGCCCCATTTTTCTTTTTTAGTATGGTTTTAATTCCAGAAAATATATATTTACCCCCCCCCCCCACCCTCCGACAAGGTCAGAGATGGAGGACATTAAAATGAACTCTGTCCGACTGACTGATCATCTGTCCATGTACATTTGTGTTCATGATATTTCAGAAATCATTGAGCACTTAGCGTTCATATTGTATCTATTCCTCATGACATTATTTCAAACTGATTATATCACGGCGGTGATTGGCTGAATTCTGTTGCCATGGAAACTATCTCGGTTACTTGGCTTGTGTATGTGATATTTCAAACATCGTTGAATATTTAGCTTTTGTATTACACAGATCTATTCCTCATAGCACCCAAATGGTGGGGGACCTACAGTATCAGCTTCTTGTTTTGTTTTTATTGTTGCGACATGCTCCACCTCCACTGCTTGCAACAGATGAGATGTACTGATCATAACTGAGGGAACTATTTCATTGTAGTTTTTGTGCCATCTTTTTGGGGATCTTTGATGGGTAAGAAAACAAATGCATTAATTGCCATTTGCTGTAATGCAGTGAAGATCAAGGGTGTGGAAAGTGTTTCATGTGCGAAGCATTCGTTGCATTTTGCTTTTCCAGGTGCCGGTGTTAAAGTGGCAGTTTTTGACACAGGCCTGAGCGAGCGTCATCCGCATTTCAGGAACGTGAAGGAGCGAACAAACTGGACCAATGAGAAGACCCTCGATGATGGTCTGATTACATTGTCTTCTCATTGTTATTTATTTGCTTGGCTCCTGCATCTCGATAAAACTTAGACCAGCAATCTTGCAATAGTTTGACGTTGTTGGATACCCATATCCAGGATATGACAAATACAGTTGCATTTCAGATCTGTGATCATTGGGTACCAATGATTACTGTTGTCAGAGATTATCTCATGAGAATTTAGTCAATGACATGGCATCAAACGCAGCTCGACGTGAGTACGTCGTATAATTATGTACCATTGGAACTGAGTACGTCGTATAATTATGTATATTATTAGTTACGTAACACACCACACTGAACGAGTCCTGGCGAGGGTTTGTAATCTCTGATTGCTCTTTCTCGTTTTATATCTTTACACTTAAGCACTACTTTCCTGATGTCAACTCATTGAAAACTGTAATTGGCAGTGATACTGATGAACATCAATTTTTAACTGAAGTGTTGAATTATTATTATCTTGCCAAAACGAAGTTTTTGCAAGATATGTTAGTCAGCTTGTATGTGTTTTTTTTTGTTTGTTTGTTTGGTTGTTTGTCTGTTATCACGTATAAAAAATTCTGCAGAGCACAGTTATCATTGGAAATTTTTGTAACTTCGCATATCAGAGGCCTATAGAGGTCCCTTTCAGTGCACAAAATTTTGAAGGTCAAGCTCAAAGGTCAAAGGTCAAGGTCACTTTGTCGCAAATCAGGGGAGTCGACGAAACCCTTATTTTTTGAGTAATTTTGATTGGATCGTCTTCAAACTTCATGGGAATATAGTTCATGGTCTGGCGCTCAGCTGATTAATTTTTGGTGGCGATTGACCTTGACCTTCATGGTTAGCGCCTCAGGTCAAACATATTTGACCCCAAGGTCAAATTTTCAAGTTTAAGGAACCATATCGTGTAGTACCTCAAATTGAACACCTCGATGAGTGCTTTCTAGATATGTCAAGCTTGAGACATTATGACGTCATTTGGTGACGTTATGAGGCAAAAGCATATTTTTCATGGTTACTCTGAAGAACGATTCTCATTGGAATCTCTCGTAGGCAGATATTCCTCAAGGAGTCGCTCCTGGTGGATAGCAGCTCTGTTCACCTTAGTGTGACCTTAAAGAAGTCACACCTGGTCACCTTTTGGCAAGATACGGGTCACCCTGCGGGTGACATTGGTTTATTTTTTTGTTTATGTTTTTAAAAAAGAAACAGTTTTTGTTGTAAAAGTAATTTAAAAAATTAATTTAGGAATGTTGTTGCTTTTTCTTGTTTCACTTCACCATTAACTTGGTTTGAGCCCATTTGTACATTGTTTGCATCATTACAGCAGCCTTTTAAAAACCCTTTCTTCCTTTCCTGCCTCTACTTCGTTTTTTCCCCAAAAGTGATCCTATCCCCTCCAAACTCCCTTCCTCCTCTTCTTCTTCATCCCATCTGTTGTTTTCTCGGTTCTCCTCCCTCCCTCCACTATTTCTGTATGTAAACAGCTTTTCCTGCTTTTGTTTGTAAACTTATGTAGATAATTCCTTTTGATTTAAAAATATGTTTTTTTATTATTTATTTTAAATATGTTCATGCATTGTTGTTCTTGTTTTTTGTTGTTGTTTGTTTTATTTGTGAGTGCATTGCTTCATTTCCTACACTCCGTAGGCCTTGGCCATGGCACGTTTGTTGCGGGTGTGATTGCGAGTATGCGTGAATGTCAAGGCTTTGCTCCTGATGCAGAACTCCACATCTTTCGTGTGTTTACCAACAATCAGGTTTGTGACTGTGCAGGCTGAGCCCTTCTCAGGACACCCCATATTTAATGCTTGCATGGAATTCCACTGTGAGTGATCAAACTCCAATATGTGTAACAATATTTACTTTCCTTGGCCTATTACGAAATCATCATTTTTGTCCTGTCTTCTTTATAACAGGGCACTTGTGATGAAAATTTTCTTCCTTCACCGTCAACATTATATATATATATATATATATATATATATATATATATATATATATATATATATATATATATATATATATATGTATATGTTTGTAATATTTTTAATCTTAAGGGTCTTGTGAGTTCAAATTATCATTTCACGTGAATAGTGAATTGAGTTTCATGAAAATCAAATAAATAATGCTTACTGTATAACATCGCCTTTTCATGAAAACAGTTAATATTTGGGGCTGGGACCGACACCCTCTGTTATCTTTTGCGCCCTATATTTTCACACATTCTACCGGTCTCCCAACTCACAATCCAGAGGGCAACTTTTTTGAAATTGTGCATTTTTGCTGGGAATTGCATAGCAAGTGTGCAACATGGAATATGATTCGGTCACGTAAGGCTTCAACAGGTTCGTATTCTTAACAATACATATTCAGTAAAGTTCCATGCCCAATAAGTTTAGAAAAATTATTTTTGTGTGTGTGTGTGTGTATATGTATATATATATATATATATATATATATATATATATATATATATATATATATATATATATATATATATATATATGTGTATGGATGTATACATATACCCCTGACCCACACTTTACACCAATTAGAAAGTTTTGAAGAGGAAAAAAAAACTTCAGAATTCAGAGAGAAAAGATTTACTTTTCGATAACAATAACTTGTACACAAAAGGAGGTCGTTTGGCATATCATGGGTGCACTCTATAAACACTACATTTATTCATATTTAATACTTTATTAACTTTATTTCACTGGATTGGTGGGGAGGAGAATAGTGGGCAAGCACAGGGACATCACCAGGTTGTTAAAATAAAATAAAATCCTTGACCTAACCTTGACTTGCGCCTGTCCTCGACCCATGCTCGACCCATGTTCGACCCATGTTCGACCCATGTTCGACCCATGTTCGACCCATCCTCGCCGCCACCTTCCTTCAACCCACCCTTATCTTTCACTAATATAGTCACAAATTTACACTCAGTCGTTGTTAAATCCTAATAAATGCAGTACATTTTATTAAAAGCTTTCAAAATGGCTTTACCTTTTGTTTACTCTTACTCGTGTTTGCAAACTTTACCATTATGCCAAAATGAAACATTTCCATACATTCGACTTCAAAGCCACAGCAGGGATAATCAGTTTCTTATCATGATGCTCGTGTTTGACGTACATGTAGATCATATCTGAAAATGTTTACGTACAACATAGTTTGCGATGCACTACATTTGGCAAGAAAGTCCATTCCCAGTGTAATGGATAACAGAATATGCATTAGTGTCATCCATGTCACTCGATCACAAAGTTTCTTCACTGAACAAACTTCGAAATGTTTAATTTCTGCCAGCAAGCAACTCTTCCTCAAAGTAAACCATCTGCGACATTCACCGTGCCACATTGATGTCTTAATAAGAACAAAGGTCTTTTTGAATTATTTGAGGAACTTCATTCTGCCAGGTTTGTGCTGCTCGCTGTAATGTTTTGGTGCCTGTGACATGTTTTACTGGGAAGTGTTTATTTTTCTGACGTTATACAAAGTTTGTAATGTGTATTCTGAGAAAGCTCTTCTTGACGAGAGAAAAAGGGACCTCCATGTTTTCTTTCGTTGCTGAAATTATCCAGGATGTAGAATCATGATTTATAAACAAAAAGCAAACAAGTAATGATGAAATTAAGTTTATTGAGAAAGTTAATTATTGATGCCAAAAATAATTATAATTGCCTGGCATTCCATTGGGGTGATGAAAATCACTAATTTAAATATGAATGATGAGGTGGAGATCACTACAAATCCACCAATTTATACTTTCCTTCTCCATGTGGTTACAAAACGGCTTCTTTTTAAAATTCAAAATGGCCTCTTTCACAGGTCTGTCCAACGCACGATCTCCTAAACGGTTGTGCAGAAATGTTGGGCCTTTAAGGTCACAGTTGGGGTTAACTCTAAATTTGACATTGGGTCATTCCTGGTGGAACTTTCTGACATCTTTCATTTTGCCTTCGCTGATGAGCATGGGGATTTGCGATGGCATCCCATCAACTTCACTCTAGTTTATCTGTTGTGAAGACCTACATGCCCTTGTTTCTTACTTTTAAGAGAAGGATGTTTGTTGTGAAGTAAATAAAGTTGTTGTTTTTTTTTTAACTTAAAGTTGTGTTCTGGAGTATTTTTTTTGCGACTGTCTGTTTTGGGGATGTGAAAATGTTTGAATTGGTCATTTTGAGTTTGCTGATTTCAATTTGAGCTAACGAGCATTGTTTACAACCCTTGTGTGTCTATTTTCATGTTTTGTAATGCACATGCTGTGGTTGGTTGTTTTTTTTGTTTGTTTTTTTTTTCCCCCACCTGCTTCCCAGGTTTCCTACACCTCCTGGTTCCTGGATGCATTCAACTATGCCATACAGAAGAAGGTCAATGTTTTGAACTTGAGCATCGGTGGTCCTGATTTCATGGACCAGCCATTTGTGGACAAGGTCTCTTAAGTTTTCCTCCTTGTACTCTAAAATCCTGTCACTGTAAAGTGCAAAAGCAGGACGATCCTCATATTTATTGTGTTCAGTCATGTACGGGTTTCAGCTTGCATCCCCGATATCCATGAAAAATTCGGATATTCTATTAAATGGAGGCACAACACAATTTGCATCGATTGACCATTCTACTTCATGTCCAGGATTTGAAAGTTTAATTGGGAAGAAATCGGAAGTCACTTAAGATGCATTATTTGCTTTGACGTCATGTCTCAGTCACTTAAAGCAGCCATGTAACCATCATTGGCAGATAGTATGTACGCGTGCTGCAGATAAATCGGTCCGTATCTTTGCACTGGTGCAGTCACACCAGTTTCCGGTCTACAAATCATAAAGGATTTCTGGTGCAGTTTGATTATGGATGGTTCTCAACGGTGTTCTCCAAGTGTTTGATTGGGAATAGGTCTTGTGTCATGGCAACCCATGCTGGAGTGACTATGCCATTGGTCTGCATTAAATCCCTGACATATTCGCCCCTGCGTTGTCATGTGTTGTCATTTTGTTGTTCAACCAACATCCTGGCACCCCTCTGACCTGATCCTGCCACCTGCGGGGGAAGCACGACTGGAGTATCTTTTGGCCATGAAGAAACTGGCAATTGGTCTCTAGCCCATAATTGTACATCACGTGACCTCTTGTCAGCAAATGTTGGTGCTCCAAACCATCATCGAGCTGCAGCCAATGCAAATTGATTTCTCAATGCTAAAATTTTCAACAAACGTCTTTGTAAAGACCTGTAATTGTTGTTTTAACCTCCAAGGAGCCTTTCTGAGTTCCGCTGTTTTGACAGCGCGTGCGCTGTATAGAATTGCACCGAGTTTAAAATTTCCCCTGTGTCCTGTCCCCCCCCCCCCCCCACGTGCCTCAAATGAGCCAATGACGGCCGTGCGGTAGATGGCAGTGCGTAACCTCGACGGAAATGGCGACAATTGACGGAAATACCCGAGTATTTCAATGGAAATTTGTGAAACTAATGTGTCATATATGTGAAAACCATTAAATTTATTGCTTGACGGAAAAAAAACCAAGAAATGCTCCCCTCTCATGTACGAACGAACGAAAGACGTCATTTCTGCCCACCATGGCATTTCGCGCCGAACACCGAACGCTGAAAGCTAAGTTCTTCTTATGCAATCATTCTCTTTAATATTAGCCATAAACAAGTGTTTTGTCATGCATTAGTAGTTGAAATTTACTTACAATTATGGCAGATATTGGTAGCAAAGTGATAAGTGGTTCTTTCAATAACATTAGTGTACTCATTTGCTTCACCACACACGCTGTATTGAAGGATTTCACTTGTTGGTTGTTTTTTTTTCTTTTTCCTGTTGCTGCCACAACTGAATGCAACATTGCCATGTTTTCAACAGATGTCACCTGTTTAGCTTCCGTCATCATGCATAACAACGACACAGTCTTGTCCACTTTGTATCGAGCAATTTTGACTGAATGACAAGAAGCAGCTCCTGGCTAATTCATGAAATCTGATTCATTTATACCTGATTATATCAGAGGAAAGCGCATCAACTTCCTATCTATTATTTCTTGTGCACCACATGACTTTCAGCAGCAGTCACGATGTTCTGTACTTGCGTAGCTTCTGAATAAGCTGTAAACTGTTCACCTGACAGAATATTTCTCTAATTATTATCGTATTTAAATTTTTGCATCGATTATGTTTCCTTAATTTTGGTGCACAGAATAGTTGTGCCCTTTTCTTGTCTCATTTTGTCAAACTTGGTGAGCATTGTTCTTGACCTTGATTAAAAATTTGCCGAAAGTGATATGAAAAATGCGTGGTGACTGTTTTGGACCTCAGTTATTTCTTTTATTTTTTTCTCTGAAGTTGGCAAGCAAACCCAGGCTGTTTGGTCCCAGGTAACTAACAAGATTGCTATATGTTTTATGGTTTGTAAGTTTCCTTCCCTTTTCTGACTTCTCACTGATACATCTCAATTGCTCTTCTTCTTCAGCACAATCAGGATGCGGGCATTCACCCAGTAAACCCTTCCTTGTTAACCTCCCAAGCTTCAAACTCCAGGTTCTATGCCTAGCTCCACTTTCATCCCCCTTTTATCCCACCAGTTTCCATTTGTCAGTTTGATCCATAGACTCCTATAGAGAAGGACTGGAACCTCCCATGCTCGGGGTTTGTAACTTGAGTCCGCGGCTAAAATGACTTCTAGAAGGGCGAGAGACACGATCTCGGGATCCATATAGGGGTTTTTGAGGACGGCGAGTTCAATAGTGTCATTTTCAACACCACCTGAGGTCATCTTCAAGGTCAAATTACTGAATTTGGGTATTTTTTGCCCGTTTTTGTGTCTAACTCGTAAACGGTGAGAGATGGCTGATTGTAATAAGATGCAAGTGTGTAGAGCTGTCAAACTTTGATATTTATTGTCATATATCATATTACATAAACATTATATGCATGTCACAACACTATGCCTATTAGAACTATGTCTATGTCTATTACTAGTTGGAAAGCTTTTCTTGCCTCCTGAGGCATCCCAAAGCTTTTTCTTTGTCACTTACATTGAGGACATGAGCTTTCAATAGAATGTTAGCTAAAGTATTACATGCAGCATTACTACTAGCTAAAGGTGCATCTCCAGACGATAACAGCTCAGCAAAATGAAATCGGCAACGCATTTTAGTCTTGTCATACAAATTATAGGCATTATGTACAAAAAAGACGGTTGACATAGTCGGCACACTCAATCCACCTCTATTCAATTTATCTAGAAACTCAGATGACACCTCGTTACCATCTTCATCATCAATGATCTCCTCCATACTAGTGCTATCGCCAAATTTATGAACAAGGTGTCCGGCCAAATAAACTACTTTATGCTTAAGGGCATCGTCAGACCCCAAGAGATCCTGAGTGTCTTGAGGAGTAATCTCGTCAATGAGTTCACTTCGCTCATCTGGATTTATGGAAGTTGTACAGTTCTTGTCACAATCAATCACACGAGAACTAGATTCGGGCATAATGTCATGCTTAATGAGTGTTTGCAAATTTACAATTTTAGCTGCACCCATAATGTCAGCTACGTCAATGTAGAAATTTCCACCGCTTCTTTGCCTGGCTTGGCCGAAAAACTTTTCCAAGGCTTCATCTGCAAATATAGGAGGAAGAACGTAGTCAAAGTCTTTCTCTGCCAGAAGATGCAGCTGCGACAGAAGGAAGGTGAAATGAGGAAGCTCGTGTGCCTCAGTCATCCAACACAGCTGGCTTATTACAAGCTGAATAATTTCCTTGCTTGTGCATTCATAGATGTTTACCTGGTCAGTTATGGATCTAATCTGGGACCATTTTGAGAGCAGGCTGTTCTGTTCTTCTGCAAAGGAAAAAGTCTTTTGGGCACCTCAATGCCATCTTTCTCAACTTTATTCAAGAATAGAAATCCAAAAGGTGAATGAACTTGTTGGAAATGAAAGAACTGCTTGACAGTTTGTCCAGTTGCATCAGTTCTTGATAGGTAAAGATTTTCCTGGTCTTTTATGATGTTAAAGCCAGGAAAATAGGAGCTGATTTTAGCACAGAAGTGGTCGAAATCTTGGATATTGTCTGCAGCCTCATCAGCTGCCTGCGTCTTCTTAGCTCTTGATTCTGACGTAAAAGATGATGTTGGGCGTGGGGCTGAGGTCACCTGCTTCAAAGCTGATTTCGGTACTCCAGGAAATATTGATGGGGGTTCTTTGGGTCGTTTGCCACCCCTAACTGACACCCAATCACAATTGAAATATGTCTCACAAATATATATCTCCTTTAAGCACCTCAAGCTTTCTTTCTCATTTGGCATTGCCAATATCCATCTCTCCCTCTCCTCAGGATCTTTTGGGAAGGATATGACCTTTACATGAGGCATCCCATCATAGTTTCCTCTACAACCAAAGCAGCTGCAACGACATGGCATATTGTCACCAAAGCAGGAAACAACACAAAGATCCTGTGAGATCACCAGTTGGACAGTTTCTGAAAGAGAAACAAACAAAACATACATTAGTTAATGATGATAGAAATCAGCAAGTAGGTGCAGTAGGTGCAAAATGTCATGTTTTGTCATAGACTTTAGAAAAGTTTTCCTCTATGAGTTACACAAAAACCGGCACAAAATACCAAAATTCAGTAATTTGACCTTGAAATATGACCTTTTGACCTTGAAGATGACCTCAGGTGGTGTTGAAAATGACACTATTGAACTCGCGGTCCTCAAAAACCCCTACATGGATCCCGAGATCGTGTCTTGAGCCCTTCTAGAAGTCATTTTAGCCCCTGACTCAAGTTAATCCTTCAGACTCAAGTTACAAACCCTGAGATCATGAGGTTCCAGTCCTTCTCTATAGGAGTCTATGGTTTGATCACACTATTTTCTCCTCTTGCTTTAAGGTGGTAGTTTGCCATCATTCCACCGCCACTCGTGATCTTTCGTACCTTCTGCCCCACCGATGCTTGCTGCGTCCTTATCTTACCCTTTCACACCTCTACCTGTACCCCTAGTGCTCTCAAAGTGTATTTGAGGTAAAGGAAACTCTGAATTTCAAAAGCTGAGAATTAATACGTCTGTAACCATTATCGAATTTATGCCTGGTGGTGGCTTAATGGTAAGGGTGATGGGATTGGGATCCTCGGGTCCTGAGTTCAAATCCCGCTTGGCTGTTGAATTAATACCAGGTGGGGTTGACTCGGCCTGTCATCCTTCTGAAGTCAGCAAAACTAGTGCCAGCTTGCTGGGATGATTGAGCCATTCGAGTATCCTGTGTCGGAGTGGCGACCTGTCCGGGATTGTCCCCAATGGCCCAGGAGACTGCTTAGGCAGCACCAACACTACACAATATGGTCTAATGGATGGGTTGTCAAATTTCCCACTTCACATGTTTCTGTGTGGAAAAGAACACTCACGATGACGTGGCAAATGCAACTTCTTTGAATTTCCCGTTAACTTGTTTTGAGGCAGTCATGTCTTGCTTTCGCGAGTTCACAATTGGCTGTAAAAACTTCACCATGGATTTTGTATATTATTTCTACTTCGAAGATATGTCTCCTGTTGTTTTTGAGGAGGAAGCATTGTGTGCTTAGTGTCACTGATGTGAAGATGATCAAGAGTTATTTCGATGACTTTGATCAATCCCGCCCCAAACGATTTTCTTGTATTTTTATTTTTTATTTTTCTTATTTTCTTCATATCATTACTGTATTGTGCCTTCCTTATGTTTTGTGTTTCTCGCTGCAGGTTTGGGAACTCACAGCGAACAAAGTCATCATGATTTCAGCCATTGGCAATGATGGTCCCCTATATGGGTAAGTTTTTACAGAACATACCTGTACTTTTGGTACTGAAAGAGGAACACAGCAGGAAAGAATCATGGATTTGCTGTACTGGCACAAACCATACTGTGTTCCACTGAGTTTCATTGCACACGAGCTGTTTACTTACCCAACTGGTGGGTATAGAATATGAATTTCAAGTGATGTTCAACTTCTTTGCTGAAGGTAAACATTGTATTGTATTTGTGAAAATTTTAATAAACCATGTTTTACGATGCACATCATAGACATACATCTTGAGGAGGAGAGTGCAGACCTTTGACCGCACGTGCACGTTTGCCTGAAATTTGTTCCCGTCCCATGCACTCTTGCTGAGAGGGGCGTAGCTTCCTTCGCGCTCTTGCTGAGAGGGGCGTAGCTTCCTTCGCACTCTTGCTGAGAGGGGCGTAGCTTCCTTCACGCTCTTGCTTGGAGGGGCGGAGCTTCCTTCACGCTCTTGCTTGGAGGGGCGGAGCTTCCTTCACGCTCTTGCTTGGAGGGGCGGAGCTTCCTTCACGCTCTTGCTTGGAGGGGCGGAGCTTCCTTCACGCTCTTGCTTGGAGGGGCGGAGCTTCCTTCACGCTCTTGCTTGGAGGGGCGGAGCTTCCTTCACGCTCTTGCTTGGAGGGGCGGAGCTTCCTTCACGCTCTTGCTTGGAGGGGAGCTCCCTTCACGCTCTTGCTTGGAGGGGCGGAGCTCCCTTCACGCTCTTGCTTGGAGGGGCGGAGCTCCCTTCACGCTGTTGGTTGGAGGGGCGGAGCTTCCTTCACGCTCTTGCTTGGAGGGGCGGAGCTTCCTTCACGCTCTTGCTTGGAGGGGCGGAGCTTCCTTCACGCTCTTGCTTGGAGGGGCGGAGCTTCCTTCACGCTCTTGCTTGGAGGGGCGGAGCTTCCTTCACGCTCTTGCTTGGAGGGGCGGAGCTTCCTTCACGCTCTTGCTTGGAGGGGCGGAGCTTCCTTCAAGCAAGCAAACAAGCAAGCTCTGTTTTATGTCCAAGGTTTAAATATTCTGATGAAACTCGAAACTCGATATCCATTCTGTCCTCACACTTACCAACTTTGAAGATGGTTTGCAGAGCTTGAAGGGGTAATGCGGTGGAGGAGAAACATGAAACTGCTGATGTTTTTCACTTTTATCGTGAATGCTTCCCAGGATGCCTCCAAAGAAGTTTCCCAAGATTCGTCGTTTTTGCTCAGATCCTCATGCTTTCTTAGTCGTGCAGTTTGGATTTGATTCTAGCGCTAAAGGGAAAATAAAGCTAATACAAGTTGTGTCTAAATCGGGGGCTTTGCAGGAAATGAAAATAGCTCTTGTAGCTCCCCCACCCTCCCAACATGATTAATAGTAAATATCATTTTTAACTTACCCTGTACATTCAAAAGCCCCAGATATGTTCTTCCCTTCGGTGTTCAGAAGCAACTAATCTAGTCGAGTCAATCAATATATGGTTGAACCCCCCAAAAATTGAAATAAGACGTTTTATTGTTTTAAATACTTTAACAGGTCTTGGTGAATTCCTGAAAAAAAAGTCTCGGGTAATCTGACCCCGGTAAAGGGGTTAAATTGCATATTTTCAAGATGGCCGCCAATGAAAATTTCAATGTACTACAAACTTTTTTATGGTTGATTTTAGACCCTATAAATGCATTGGCAACAGATATTAACATGGGGTTTCTGAATCAAATAAACATAGTTCCATCCGCCTATGACGTATATGACGTCATGGTTAAAAGATAAATGAGTATGCCATAGAAAATCTGTTGTTTTATAATATGTAATGACATGTGATGCTATCATTTAACTCCTTGAACTAGTTAAGCTGTCCCTTTCCTATAATTACATAGATAGGATGTCATTAATCCAAAATAAATCTATATGTATGCCACACAGCCTTACCATAAGCCACGCCCATTGTCGCCCAAGATCATCTCAGCATTGTCATTGTCATCATTCTCATTCTCATCCCCCAACATTTGATTGAAAGGGTTGCTACATGACTGCACTTGGCACTGTCCACAAGCTGATGTGCATGGTAGACCGTAGGTTCTGCATGTGCAACGTTGAGTACTGCACCCGGTAGTGCAGTTGCAGTGAACGACCTTAAGCAAAGAGTCTGGTGCGGCATTCATTTCATTCATTACTGGGATTAACCGATTCTCCTCTGTTTTCCACCCCCATTCTGTTGCTTCCAAATCTGCCTCTTCTCCCATCCATGTCATGATCTGGAAATACGTGCAGAGTGAATGGTGCTTAGTGGCCGCTTCAGTTGGCGGCAGATGCTTTGGGGTAACAAACGACACAGCCGATACCACTTTCTTTGTCAAGATGCTGTGGTGCAACGAAGTGAGAGTATCTGTTCCCTTTCCACCAAACACCTGGACCATTGCCTTGTACCCAATCTCTACAATTGCATCTGTGCTTTGACCTGGTGTAGGAAATGCTTGGGCACATGACGTCAAACCAGTATCACCTTTCATGACTTTCTGGAAGAGAGATTTCTTGCCAACCCCAAATATGCGCGAAGTCGTATCACATCCAGCAAAGGCATGTACGAACAGCATCATGGTAGATGCCTGGGATCCTAAGAGGCTCTTCAGTCTGTTTATGTGATACATTCTGCTTTGGTCCTGCATCTTGTCAGATCGGAAGTACAAGTCCCGGTTGCCACCTTCAGCAAAATGGTGAAGCAGCAGAATAAGTAAGTCCGTATCTTCACCTATCAGTGTTGTTGATTGTAGCTGGGAAGCTCGTACTGCTGCTTGCACGATGTCGTAGTCTGCATCACCTGTTGCGTTTATCACAGTGCACCCCTTTTCCTTTAGCCTTTGGCTAATGATGTTTATCAGTTCCTGCTTGTTGGAACCATGCGATAAGAACTTATCTTTTTTCCCCATGAACATGGTGTCTTCTGTGAAGTTGACTTTGGGATGATGTTTCTTTTGACGATGCTGGTGTGTGCTGTCCTTGATAGATGGTTCATCCGAATAACCGTCTAAGACAACAGTTGCTTTCCCGTAATTGCGGAGTACGAAGTCAGCATAGCCGTTAGCTATAGATCTGTATGTGCTCCCTTTCGTCCACTTAACGCGATGCATCAGTGAGCTACCATCCAACACATAGTGGTCCGTCTTGGGTACATCGTCCGACTCATCCTCGGTAGACAAACCTTTTGCATACATGCAAAATATATATTCATATTGGATGAACTTCATCAATATATATTCATCTGTTGCTCTCGCAAGCTGTGGCTTGTCCGCTTTCCTGAATATGTGCTTCGCCTCAAAGAGAGCTGGGGGAAATGGAGACTATTCATATTCAAGAACGTCCTCCAATGAGAGGTTCCCTGCCCGAGAAATGACAAGTAGCCTCTGAAACAGAAGAGCAGGGTCTATAGTTCAGTCGCCAGTAACCTGGACAGCAGATGAATCTCCCAGAGTTTTCGCTTTGTCCTTCCTTTTGCATGTGTCGGTGAAAACTGGTTGTCCAGTCAGCTTTTCAGCAACTTATTTCCCCACTACCTGCAAGTTGTTGACATTCACTTCATCCTTGGCTACAACACCAGTGACAACATTTCTCAAGGCTGGATCATCAGAGAACGGATTGCATGACTGAAGTTTTTCTTGGATTTTTGCTAGATCTAACTGGTCCCTCTCCATCCTGGACTTGGTGGCCTCCTTGTGCTGTTCACTCGACGTGTAAGTGCAATCATTGAATTCTTGCATGGCTACATTATATTCCGAACATACGGGGGACGACAGTGTCCACAGGGCACGTTGCTCCTCCGTCATGCCACTGTCCCTGGTCAACCCACCAATCGACTTGAGTGATCGCATAAGTGTCTGTTCGATAACAAGATCGGACCCAAGTCCAGCCCAGAACTGATCACTCCGGCCAACCACATGGTAGCCATCCTGGTACTTGCTATATACTGCCGGATTGCTTGTCTCCAGTTGTTGCATGTTCTGCAAGTGGAGGTGAGCCGATTTCAGATAGTTAAAGTGTTCTGCGGCAGCGAATATCGGCAGACATTCAGTCACGGCGCCGAGGTGAGTTTTGCCAGGAACCTACACGATCAGCCATGATCAGCTTTCTGCTAGTTTTTACCATGCTGGTATATGATAGCCAAAGCTTACTTGTCCGGGACCGAGATGACAACTCGTCTTCTTTGTCCTTCAGCGCCTGTTCCAATTTCAGCTTTATGTCAGAAGATTTGAGGGATTCCATGGTCGTCTCCCTCGCTATGACCGTTAGATACATGTCCTCGAACTGTCGCACTTGGGTATCAAATTCCAGATCACTGCTCATCAGCTCAGACACAATCATGACATAAAGACATTTCTTTACTGACATATGTCCACGGAATGCCCTTTGTACCGATTTCCCATTCAACATTTGTTTCACTGCATTTTCACCGTAGACCGTTTCAAGAATGTCTTTCAGTCCCGAGCCCTGCATCAGTGTACCTATGGCTCCAAGTACGTTCATAAACGTATGAAAGGTACCAAGCATCAAGATGATGCCTTTGAGAGGGCTTCCCTGTGGTGCATTATAGATAATCTCCGATGCCTTCCAAAATAGGGGCTGGTCAAATGTTATGACCGGGGAGATGCTGTGTCTGTCTGCAAGATCACAGATGTTGCTGAGCGTAGATATGATGCACGTATGGTCACCAGGGTACATGTCTATCATAGGGAGGAAGGTGACGGAGGACTTTCCAGGGTACGGTTCGTCACGATGGATAAGGTGCATCATCCCTTGCCAACTTGGTGTTGTCTGATGGAAGCACAAGGACAGCTCCCAGAAAATGTCGACAGCCAGTGTACTGCAATGCATTTCCGGAAGTGTTTGAAATGTGACATGTTTGCGGGCATAGTTGGAGAAGCGATAATCAATGATGTCCACTCTGGAAAGTTCTGCCACATGTAAGACAGAGACCCTCTTCCTTGGAACTACATGGCTGGTATGCCTTCCTGGTGTCACTGCTGCAATCAGTCCCATTCCATGGAAAGTGTCTTTCCCGTCCAGCGTCAGTATGTTATGGTCAACATTGTCTGCTGCAAATAGAACCATCCCGAACGAGCCTTCACCCAGTATATCTGGAGCTACCAACTCAGCTGCGTTTTTCTGAAATCTCTGAACTTCACTGTAGGATGAGCTAAATCCCATCGCAAAGAGAGTATCAACTAGGAGCCTGGAACGGTAGAGGTGGTGAAGTTGAGCAGCTAGTCCTATTTGCAGTGGTGCAACAACTGCCCTGGGTCGGACGGCTTGAATAATGGATTGCCCAATAGAGGCCATCTTTTGATGTTTACTGGCACCTACAAATAACAAATAACACACCTACAAATAACATAGCGTATGCATGCGTACAAGGGGGCAAGGGGTCTGAAAAGTTGGGAAATTGTGCATACGTACTAAATGGATGACCCCCTCCCCCATGGTGCACTCATTTTAAAAACATGTGGTGAATTTTTCTACAATTGGCTGCCCTACTGCTCAAGGGCGTGGCCACATGTGGTTTCCAATTACTTCCACATGATCTACATGTTGAAATTATTCGTGTTTTGTGTTAATCCCTACCTGGTCTTTGTAGTCTTGCTAGGTTGTAATTCATTATCATCATGACAATGCTTTTGAAGGACATTGAAAAGGTGAATATCAGCAGTTCCAGAAATTCTATTGTTTTAGTTGAAAGTCACAGATGGCAGCACCGTACAAGTGAATATGGGAGGCCAAAACAGTTATTCATAATCACCTTGTGATCTTCTTGGTGGGGCTTTTTGTCTGTGCTCTTTCATCCAAAGAAAGGGGGCTGTCTTTCGGTTTTCGCTCTGACGTCATAAACGTCATTGTTACGTCATAGTAAGTCATAGGTGGGAGAAACTATGTTCATTTGATTCAGAAACCCCATGTTCCTATATGTTGCTAATACATTTATAGGGTCGAAAATCAACCATAAAAAAGTTTGTAGTACATTGAAATTTTCACTGGTGGCCATCTTGAAAATATGCAAATTAATCCCTTTACCGGGGTCAGATGACCCGAGACTTTTTTTTCTGGCACGCAGCATGACTTATTAAAACATTTAAAACAATAAAACGTTTTGTTGCAATTTTTTTGGGTTAGGTGATACGGATGATATTTTGATTCTACTAATCCAGATAAACAGTCCATTCAATGGTAGCGATCCATCAGGGTTTCCACTCGGGCTTCCACCGACCCACATGGTCGGGAGTTTGTTTGCAGTACGAGCAGGTGCCCGTTTGTCGAGCTGAGAAAGTTCTCAAAGTCTTTCGTTGTGCAGAGGCACAGCCCTTTCTCTCAGGTACTTTTCCAAGTACTTTCAGCTTATTTCAGAAGCTTTGTGAGCCATTTCAGGTGGCAATCTTTATCCCGGACATATGACGTACTTTATGATGCCCTGAATGCCGACGTTTCCTGGGGTTTTTTTTTTTTTTTTTTTTTTTTTGTATACCTTGGTCGAGGCTCGTATGAGAGCTAACACACAACTCACAGCAAGGAGGCATGAGACAAGAGGGGCGGGAGTGGAAGGGACAAAACATTGGGGAACAGACACAGGTGAACTGTGGAAGGGAGAGGGATGGGGATGGGACGGGGAACATGGCGAGGGGAAGATGGACATTAAAGGGACTTTCAGGAAGGAAAGCAGGAGAATTGAAGGAAGTGGGCTTGGGTGGATTATCGGGGGTAGAAAAGATCGAGGATTTGGATGGGGGAAGATAAGAGGTGGTGGTGAACAGCTGTTTTGAAAGCCTGGAGGGAAGAATGGGAAAGAATAGAGTGAGGAAGTTTATTCCAAAGGCGGGAAAAAAGAGGAATGAAAGAGTGAAGATGAGCAGTGATTCGTGATTTTGGTAGTTTTACCAGAAGGGGTTGTTGGCGGACCTTGAGCGACCTGTGGAAATGTGGTTGGGACAAATCACAGAGAGAGCAGGGGGCAAGGCTGGAGAGGAGTCGGTAGAAGACAGAAAGACCACCGACCAACCTGCGGTGATTGAGTGAGAGGCCCAAAGACTCAGCTTCATTGCGGGAGATGCCAATGATCTTAAAAGCCCTGGTTTCGACAGCGTGAAGTCGAGAAAGGTGGGAGGCAGGAGCACCAGCCCAGAGGGGAGAGCAGTACTCCATCAGGCTACGGACAAAAGCTTTGTAAGTGGTCAGGAGCTCAAGAGGGCCGAGGAAGGACTTAGCACGACGGAGGATTCCCAGTCGGCGACTGGCTTTTGAGGCAAGGTTGGAAATGTGACTTTCCCAGGAAAGGTCATGGCAGATAGTGAGACCCAGAAGCTTGAAAGAAAAGACTTCTTCCAGAGGATTGTTGAGAAAGTGGATGGGGGGGTTTTGTAAACGGTCCTTTCGAAGAGACATAGTGAGAGTGTGAGATTTGTCTGGATTGAAAGACATGTTCCACGTGTTGGACCAGTTTGTGATGTTGTGGGGTTTCTGCACATGTGTGCCGAGCATTCTGGGGCGGAATACAGCATTTTGAAAGTGCCGTATTGGCATGAGATAGAGAATATACATATATTGTTTACATACTAGAGGGTTGGCAGGATATCCGAGAGGTACGCATGCTCGCCTCAAAGCCGACTCACCTGGGTATGAATCTCGACCGAGATATATACTGCCATCCTGGAGTTTCACAGGGAGGGTGATTCGTCGACGTGTGTGCCGTCGCTCAGGTGTACATCAAGTCGGGTGTCTAAAACATTAGCTTGACGTTGAAGTTCCCACGGTGTCCTTCATGAAAACCCGATGAATTCTCAGGCAAATTATTTGAAAGTGAAACAAATGCACTTGAGATTTTATTTCTTAAAAAAAATAGGAGCACATTGATGGATACTTTTTATTTATTTAGGTTTTCTTTCATTTTGTACTCGGATCAATTCTGTAGCATTCGATCTCATGTTGTAAGTTTTGATAGAGGAAGTGATATCTGATGAATTCCAATGAAAGTGAAATGTGGAATCATGATAATTATGTTCAGATGGTATCGTATTTAAAACATCGGAAACCCTATGTGACAGACAGAGGATGAATATCTCAGGAATATAAACACAAGATCTTTCAGAAGTCTCCCCAAGATCAACTGAAGCATAGTAAAGGGAGGGATGAAAAGCATTCAGAATAGGTCGAGGTCATTTTCAAATGCCATCGGGATGTTCCTGTCCCCATTTGACGTAATACCAGAGAGTTGGTGTCAGAGCCACCCAATGCTCGCCTGTTTATACATTTATCGTTTTTAAAAGACGAGTCTAATAATTAATATTTTTTATAAAGCATTGCAGTGAAGTCTGATCCAAATAATTTTAAAGCAATATATGTATTTGTATATTGTAATCAGTAACAAGAGCGCAAGTGAGCCCAATATACGCCCGAACAAGAAGGTATATACAGAATTGTGCTATGACATGGAAAACGGCATCCTGGTTGCCATGGCAATCACTTTAGATGACGAACGTATGTCGCGACACACCGTCTCCACAGTCTGTACCTATGTACCAAATATGAAATGTGAAAGTTGAAAACTTTGGGAGTTCGAGTACAAACAGGAACGGATGGAAAACACTATCCTGGTTGCCATGGCAACCACTTTAGATGACGAACGTATGTCGCGACACTGTCTCCACAGTCTGTACCGATGTACCAAATATGAAACGTGAAGGTTTAAAACTTTTGGAGTTAGAGTGTGGACAGGAACGGATGGACGGACAGACAGACAGACAGACGGACGGACGACCGGTATCACATAATACGCCCCGATATATATATATATATATATATATATATATATATATATATATATATATATATATATATATATATATATATATATATATATATATATATATATATATATATATATATATACATACACACACACGTCTTGGAAAGTGAGAGGATGCCGGAGGAGTGGAGATTAAGTGTACTGGTTCCGATTTTCAAGAATAAGGGTGATGTGCAGAGCTGTGGAAAGTACAGAGGGATAAAGTTGTTAAGCCACACCATGAAGTTGTGGGAAAGAGTAGTGGAAGCTCGGTTGAGAGTCGAGGTGACGATTTGTGAGCAGTAATATGGGTTTATGCCAGGAAAGAGCACCACTGATGCGATGTTTGCTTTGAGAATGTTGATGGAGAAGTATAGGGAAGGCCAGAAGGAGTGACATTGTGTGTTTGTGGATTTCGAGAAAGCTTATGATAGAGTGCCAAGAGAGGAGTTGTGGCGTTGTATGAGGAAGTCGGGAGTGGTGGAGAAGTATGTGAGGAACGTGCAAGATATGTATGAGGACAGTGTGACAGCGGTGAGGTGTGCGGTAGGAATGACGGACCGGTTTAAGGTAAAAGTGGGATTGCACCAAGGATCGACTCTGAGCCCTTTCCTGTTTGCAATGGTGATGGACGGGTTGACGGACGAGATCAGACTGGAGTCTCCATGGACTATGACGTTCGCGGATGACATCATGATCTGTAGGGAGAGTAGGGAGCAGGCTGAGGCGAGCCTTGAGAGGTGGAGGTACGCACTGGAGAGAAGGGGAATGATAGTCAGTCGGAGTAAGACAGAGTACATCTGCGTAAATGAGAGGGAGGGTGGTGGTATGGTGCGGTTGCAAGGAGTTGAGGTGGGGAAGGTGGATGGGTTTAAATACTTGGGATCAACTGTCCAAAGTAATGGAGAGTGTGGGAGAGAAGTGAAAAAGAGAGTGCAGGCAGGATGGAGTGGGTGGAGAAGAGTTGCAGGAGTGATTTGTGACAGAAGGGTAGCTGCAAGAGTGAAGGGGAAAGTATATAAGACGGTAGTGAGACCAGCTATGTTGTATGGTTTGTAGGCGGTGGCGCTGACAAAAAGACAGGATGCGGAGCTGGAGGTGGCAGAGTTAAAGATGCTGCGATTCTCGTTGGGAGTGACTATGATGGACAGGATAAGAAATGAGTATATTAGAGGGACAGCGCAGGTAGGACGGTTTGGAGACAAAGTGAGAGAGGCGAGATTGAGATGGTTTGGACGTGTGCACAGGAGGGAAGCGGAGTATATCGGGAGAAGGATGTTGAAGATGGAGCCGCCAGGCAGGAGGAGAAGAGGAAGGCAAAAGAAGAGGTTCATGGATACGGTGAGGGCGGATATACGGATGGTTGGAGTGTCAATGGAAGATGTGGAGGATAGAGCGAAATGGAGACGGTTGATCCGCTGTGGCGACACCTAACGGGAGCAAGCCGAAAGAGGAAGAAGATCTATGTACATATATATATGTATATATATATATATATATATATATATATATATATATATATATATATATATATATATATATATATATATATATCGGGCATATAAAAATAGTGTGGTAGAAAAAAACATTAGAAAGGAAAAAATAACTTGCACCAAAAACTTTAACATTCTCACGCTCACATCAGGGGTATCGCTATAGCTCTCTGTTCTTCGAACAGGCGAGCTAAAAATGAACTATTAGTACAAGGCAATTATTATTTATTTTGGTTTTTTCCTCAAAACACACACACACCCACACCTCTGCTGTGCTACTGCTTCTTGCAATAGCTTCATCGATTTGTGAAAATCTTTGCAATAAAAAATAATTTACATGCACTCTTGCTCATAAAAATTCCCTTTACCTGTTTTAAAATCTTTGAAATAATTTAAAACAAAAATACTGGGTTGTGCAAGGGTAAGACCAATAGTCATGTGCTACCGCCTTCAGAGTAATCTCCCTTAATGGAAGGCAATCGATTATATCATAATCGGTGGACGAATATCGCATGTTGCTCATACCGGGTAGGTGAGGTAGATATTACCACCCTGAAGGTTGTTAATGAGTCAACTTCGTGTTTTTTTGATAATCCAGTGGTGACTCGGCTCTCCTGAGATTAATGGATTGAATCAACAGAATGTAGATCGAAGTATACAGTACTATCTGCCATGGGAAGCAAGGAGAAGCTGACATTTTGCCGTGTTAAGCCTTCATCAGAGTAAAAGAGGAAGACATTATGGTCGTGAAGGTTGAAAATAAGAGTCGGTCAAAGGTTCATGCATCAGAGCCACATCAGGGATCAGGGTGCATGTGTGGTGGGAATGACTCATTTTGACCCCTCATGAAAGGGAGCATTTGGGTTGAGAGTTAGAAATTGAGAGGACCGAGGGGGAAAAAAAAAGGGGGTGAGGGGGATAAAAAAAATAAACCCAGGAATGAAAAAGGGGAAAGAAGAGAGACTATAAATAACTATTTACAAAGAATGGAAGAAAGATTGATGAATCAAAATACAATGACAGAGGTTTATAAGATGGTAAATCTGATGGTTAACGTTAATCGGATGATGGGTTAACGCTCAAACCGTCAGCTTGTTCCCCACGCCAGTTGGCATACCTCGATCAACGGCCTGTCGATTCCATTGTTTTTACTGTCCACGAACGGAGACCAACACTTGCCTTCATGCAGACTGCTTCACCACTCTTCATCAAGACCATCTTGACTTCCTGAAAATTTGATTCTCCATCCTGAATACTGTTACCTTCATCTGTATTTGAACCCACAAATTTTGCAATCCCAGCTCGGTGTCCTTGCCAATAGACCATCACTGTGCGTTATCTTTCTAATAATGCAAGTAGTGTTTGTTGCAAAAACATTTTTGCACATCTGTCTTTTATCTGTGAGCAGCTCATATAATTGGTTACACAACCAGTTAAGATTGAAAAGAAAAGGTGATATTAACATACCCAAAGGCCTGATTGACAATAATGTTACATGTTATCGATTACAGGACGCTTAATAACCCTGCTGACCAGATGGATGTCATTGGTGTTGGAGGTATAGATTTTGAAGATAACATTGCACGCTTTTCTTCCCGTGGCATGACCACTTGGGTAAGCCTCTTCACCTCTTCTCCTTTTCTCTATGTTGCATGCTGACACAACACTATCATTTGCAAGCTCATTCTGTTCCTGAGAATAAAGTGTGTCTTCTTTGGCTCTTCGATGGAGTTCATGTATTTGTTGGTCCATTATATACATCCACTTGGTCCATTATATATTGATGTTATTTTACATACAAGATCTAGATTTGTGAAAGAGCGAGGTAACTGGCTAAAGGGCAACTTGCTGAAAGTAGAGTCATGTAATTGAGGCTCAGTAGAAAATAAAAATATAAAAAACACAAAAAAGCAAGGTAAACGATGGACATGAGTGCAGTTCTGGAAACCGCAACCTCCAAGTTAAAGGGTTGAGTGAGATTGGTTTAATGGTGTAAATAATCCTGGTGTTAAGGTGGCTGGCTTAAGATCTTCGGGTCTTGAGTTTGAGCCCCTGTCATGCCATTAGATAACAACAGGTGGGTTGACTCAACCGATCATCCTTCCCAGGTCACCAAAATAAGTACCAGCTTAGTCTCACACGCGCTCAGCAATGATGCAAACAGCAGCCACAGGCTGCATATGAAAGAATAATAATGGTGTAAATATAGGTCATTGAATGGGGGATGATGTGAGATAATCATGCACCACCTGCTTTGAAGCCTGGAGTAAAGAGTGTGATTGAACTACCTCGGAAAGGCAGTTCCACACATGCGAGAAAGGAGGAGTCAAAAGAGTAGGGATGAGTGCTAATCCTGGATTTTGGAAGTTTAACCAGAAGTGCTGGACACTCAGATGAATGGGAGTGCTGGAAGCAGAAGTCAGGTTAGTGGAAAGATGTACAAGGGAACAAAGGGAAGAGTTTTGGTTGGTCCTGGGATGTCTGAGGTGTTCAGCATCAACATCGGTTTGAGACTGGGAAACGCTCTCAGCCCACTCATGTTTATCATGATGATGGAGTTTGAAAGCAGGAAGATGAGCTCGAGGGTAGTATGGTAAGGATGTTGTATGCGGAGAATCTGGCTGTTGTGGTGGGGAGTGGGCGGGAGATGGAAGAAGTACTGGGGGAGTGGAAGTAGGCATTTGAGCAACATCGGCAAAGGATGAGTATGGAGAAGACTGAGGTGATGTGTGTCAGGCAGCAGGGAAAAAAAAATGAATATCATGTACATCAGACAGGGAAATAGGTTTGAGTATCTAGGAGGAACAGTGACTAGGGATGGTAAGTCTGAGGCAGAGGTGTAGAGGAGAATTCAGGTGGGTGCAAATGCATGGAGGAGGGTGGAGGGAGTAATGGTAGACAGAAAGATATCAAGGGAATTGAAAGGTAAGGTGCTTATGCCATGTGTAACGCTGGCCTACCTTTTACAGTCTGGATATGGTGACACTGACAGAGAGACGACGACAGAGGCTGCAGGTTTGCGAGAACAACTGGGTCAGGAGGATTGCGGGGCTGAAGAAGGTGGATAAAAGGAGAATGGATGAACTGAGGAAGGAGATTGGTGTGCAGATGAGCTTGACTGGGAGATTTGTGAAGTGACGGCTGAGATGGAATGGACACTTGTAGTGGATGGGGGATGAGAGAATGGTAGGGCGGATGGGTTGAGGGTGCAAGGTAGGAGGAAAATGGGTAGACTGTGGTTGAGGAGGGATATCTGTCAGATAAAGGTGGTTTGAGAGTGGTGAGAGTTGGCTGACGACAGAGGGGGGTGGAGGAGTAGTGTGGTCAAGGCAGGGCAAATGCTTGGTGTCTTTGGATCTCTCCTCCTTATAAAGGGAAGATGAGGAGGAGAAGAAGCAAAAGAACCAGGAGAGGGTTCCTTGAAGAAACGAGTTGCTGCTGTTGCATCGTGGATTTGCTGGGGAGACTGAGACTGAGACAGCAGAAGGAGTAATATTGGATGAGAGGCAGTTTTTTTAAAAATAGAAAGAAAAAAACAGACCACCAATCTGCCTGTGATGGGAAAGCAAAGGATCTTGTGTTTCATCCTCATCATAGGAGATCCCAACAATGTTGAGAGCTGTACATTCCATCGAATTCAGGAGAGATGGATGTAATGCTGGGATGTCATCCCAGAAAAAGAGTTTTACTGCATTGAAGTACAGACTGACCTTTTCTTGTTGAAAAAGGGTGAGCACTGAGCTATGAGGGGTTGGACAATTCATTAAACCAAAAATGATCTTTGGATACATTTACAAAGGATGTGGTTGTCATTGGCAAATGCATATTGGATTGGGATTTAGCTCCTAATTTTGCCCGCTGATTGTTAGGGTTTGTATCCCTGCACACTTCTGACGCAGTGTCCCTGCACATTAGGACAGGAATTTTGCGAGCGATAATCACCTACTCTTTGTGAAAGACTGCTTTGTTGAATGCCAATTTCCCAGGGAGAGCAGTTGATAAAGAATCATCGGGAGGTGCACTTTGTGCACATAGGGGAAGTAAACAGCCAGGCATGATGGCCTTGAATGTCATTGGCAAGGAGCTTGGCAATCAGGCCTGTGTGCCAAACGGTGTCAAAGGCATACGATGTGGTCAGAGCCGTCCCTGCACCCCCTTCCCCTGTTTTTGATTTTATGTGTCTATCGTTTCTTGTGAGAGGAGCAGCATCATATCCAGGGTTTATTGGCTGCACTGGAAACCAAACTGGTGATCGGTGATTAGACAATTGAAAAAAAGGAAATTATGTGATGTCACCAGAAACTTTGGATTCATTTGCTTTGCTTGTTATGTGAAGCAGGCTGACTTGTTATGACTTGCACCCTTGTTATGGATGAGTCTGATGTTTGCGACCTTCCAACCGTGTGTGATTTAGTTCGAAGTAAAGAACCTCCTGAAAACGACAAATAGGGACAATGCCAACTTGAGGAAGCCTGTTTTGAGAAGGCATTGCACCGATGGTATCGGGGCCTCGAGCCGAATAGATGTCAGTCATGTGGGATAACTCGCTGTCAAAGTGGCAGTGAAGGAGGACGGACAAAGAGGGGACAGGAAGGTAGATTGGCTCGATACTTTGTTTGAAAGTAAATACCAAGTTCGAACATTCTGCCTTGTCAATAGAAAGTCTGTCATTTATCCATCGATAGAGAGTGAGGGAATGAAAGGAGAGCGTCCACCAGAGAATGACTTCACCAACTGTCATCAGATCTTGGAAGTGAGAGACATGTTGTGAAGTTCAGCATTCAGATGGGCAGAGCATTTCATTCTGGCTTGCTTTGAATGTGGACACATTTATCGCAGGCTTTGTGGAGTTAACTAAGGTTTGTTTTCTAAGTCAAGAAACAGACTTGCTTTGAAGCTGCTGCTTCACCATAAGCCTTCCTGGACCAAGGCCTAAACGATGGGCATTATAAGCTGTAAATAGGACTGAAGAGAGAGCGTCAGAGAGAGTGGGTGTAATCATTGTCAAACAGGTGTTGTTAGAGCTCGAGTGCAATAAGGAATTGAAGAGGGGGGAGGAGGGTATGCCACAGGGGAAGAGTAATGCTTCAGTCACATTTGGCTCGGTGGCCGTAGGGTCTAAAAAATGTACGGCCACTAGCAATTATAGGGCGGCCGCAGTATTTCCACGGTCATACAATGTAGCAGTCACTTATGTTTTTATTTTTCAGGTAGCCGCACGGCGAATTTAGAAATTGTGGAGACCGAAAACGTGGGGGTGCCGTACGGTCTTTGATTTGATGTCACGCGGTGACCGTATGGCGTCCCTGCGGCTGTCATAGAATTTTCAAGGCAGACGCAAGGTAGCCTCAAGGTACCCGCAAGGCGACCGCAGGGGGGCCCTTAGGCGAACATAATTTTTTTGGTAATTGTTTGGGGGTTGGCAAAATTTATTTTTCATTGATAAGAGCCTACGGCAGCCGCATGAAAAATGCAAGCCCACCGTATGCCCTACGTACGGTCGATGTGGAACACATCTACGTCATGGCTACGGCTTGTCGAATTGCTACGGCCAACCTAGAAATGAAAAAGTTATAACTCCATGCTTTAATAACACGGAGACCCCTACGGCTTGTAAAAGATAGCCATATGGCGTAGGGCCACCCTGAGGCCACCTCAGAAACTCTGTGGCCGCCGCACGTTTCTGTCAATTCAGGGGCGGGGTATGGCCGCCGTATCCTAGCCATAAAGCAAATTTGACTCGTGCTTTAGTAATAATAAAGGGGTGTTCAGAGCCAGAGGTATTCCAGGGGTTGGGAGTGGTTGGCAGAGAAACACCGGTTGTGGTGGATGGAATTCTGCCACCAGGTTGGGAGGTGTGCGGATCAAAGCTGAAGATAGAATGTCAAGGAATATTTACGTAGTAATCAGGAAGGTCCTAGCCTGGTATTGGCTGAACGGTTAAGGTGCCTGGCTTGAGATCTTCTGGTCTTGAGTTTGAGCCCCTTTCGTGCCGTTGAAATAACACTAGGTGGGGTTGATTCAGCCTGTCATCCTTCTGAGGTCGGTAAAATGAGTGCTTACTGATAAAAGTTTGACTGCATCAGTGGCACAGCTGCACTTCCAGAAAATTATCAAACTAGCAGCTACAGACTGCATACAAAACAACAACAACAACAACAACAACAACAACAACAACAACAACAACAACAACAACAACAACAACAACGTATTGTGACCATAAAGCAGACAGTATGGAAAGAAGCAGTTGCAACTTGCAAGGAGAGATGTCATTTTTGACTGCATCCTTTGTGTATTTTCCAACACCGTGAATATCATTACGACCTTCAGCAATGTACGACCTCCCTGCAAGGTGGCAAAACGATTTACCTTTCATTGCCCTCAATAAATTTTATTGAAAGGAGAAAGAACATCCTCCCTTCCATGACGTTGGTCATGTGCATCGCCAAGAAATTCGGTTGGCTTTTTTTCTCTCTCTCAAAGCATGTTTTTGTGTTTTTACTTTAATTTATGCATTTTCAGTAACATCTTCCAGTGTCATGATCATATATATATATATATATATATATATATATATATATATATATATATATATATATATATATATATATATATATATATATATATATATATATATATATATATATATATATATATATACATACATATACATATACATCTATAAAAACACACACACACATATTTTGGTTTGTAAATACTGTAATGTCGATTACAGGTTGCACAAGGTGGTTTTATTAATCTTCATGGTAGTTGCCTTTTGAAGATTCAGGCCACCTGATATAATGTTTTTATTTTTATTTTTTAATGTTTATTTATATTGGGAAAGAAAGAAAAGGAAATAAATAGATGGGTGTGCTGCCGAACTCACGGTTTGCTTTTTGTGTTTTAATCAGGAGCTTCCTGGTGGCTATGGGCGACTGAAACCCGACGTTGTGACGTACGGCTCCGGCGTGCGTGGCTCTGGCATTAAAGGCGGATGTCGTTCGCTCTCCGGCACCAGCGTTGCCTCACCTGTTGTTGCCGGTGCCGTCACCTTGCTCCTGAGGTTGGTCTCTGCCATGACAAAGCTTCGTTTTGCGCTGAACTTGAATCCAAATTGTGCAACTCCAAATATTTATTTCCCAACACTTGAACAACACTCGGTGGAGCGGCATACCTCCACCAGGCTGAACAGTTTGTTTTGTATTCCACTGATAGGTCCGATCTGCATCCGTACCTGAACCGAAATGTAATCTGCTTGTTCTTGTCACCGACCCAAGTCATCCACTAAGTTTTGTCACAACTCGTGCACAACTTTTTGAGCTTTGTATTGTTTTAGTTCTACCTCTCAATGGTGAAGAATCACTTTAAAAATTCTCCAATCCATATCGAGAGTTTCACCAAAATCGAATCGCTTCGTCCTTGTCACACACCCAACCTGTCCACCAAATTTAGTCCGAATCCGTCCATACCGTTTTGAGAAATCTTTGAGATAAAGTCAAATGGGTGAAAACATAAATCTTACCCCCCCCCCCCGCCCCCAATTCACTTTCGGTTGTTGAGGTAAAAAAAAAAATCGAGTTGTATTGAGTAAAGTGTGTGTGTGTGTGTGTTTGTGTTTGTGTGTGTGTGTGTGTGTGTGTGTGTGTGTGTGTGTGTGTGTGTGTGTGTGTGTGTGTGTGTGTGTGTGTGTGTGTGTGTGTGTGTGTGTGTGTGTGTGTGTGTGTGTGTGTTATTTTGGGGGTTTTTTTGTTTTTGAGGAAAAACAACCAAAATGAATAATTGCCTTGTACTAATAGTTCATTTTATTCGTCAAATGGGGACAGGAACATCCGGTTGGCATTTGAAAATGACTTCAACCTATTCTGAATGCTTTTCATCCCTCCCTTTACGATGCTTCAGTTGATCTTGGGGAGACTTCTAAAAGATCTTGTGTTTATATTTCTGAGATATTCATCCTCTGTTTGTCATTTAAGTTTTCCGATGTTTTAAACACGAGAATCTGAACATAATTATCATGATTGTACATTTCACTTTCGAAATTCGACGAAAGAAATATCTGTTTGGGAATCACTGTACGTTGGGTGCCATTGCCTTACAGGCATGCGGTTTTGCAGAACCATAATATATATATATTTTAATATTGTTATGGATCTGGAAACCATGAGCACTCAACATTCAGGTCCCAAAGTTAGTTATATCGGTAAGTACGTGTGAGACAGGTCCCTTTCCCTTTTGTCTCGTAGGAGACTCGAAAACGTGCATTGTGACGTCTTTAGTTAGGTTATTACATCAGCCATCTACATCCCATACATCGACCATCCCATCTGCGCGACCCAACCAGCCCATCACCCTCCATCCCCACAGACTAACTCCTGTGGCATGACGATTTCCTCAGGGCAGATCCTGTTACTCTCTGCGCGAGCGAGGCCACGTGGCCATGAGGAATATTTGGGGCTACCGAGCAGGGGCCACGGCTCCGCCTCAGAAGGGTGCGGCTGTAGGCCAATGAGGTATGGACAGCGAGATGATTCTCGCACCAAGGCCCCGTGCCGTGTGGGAGGAGATATAGCGCCAGAAGAGTGGTGGAAAAACGGGAGTGGTGTGGACGGAAGGTCGTGTGTCGTCAGTGTCGTTGGCGTTGGCGCGAAGAGGTCATTGCAAGAAGAGTTCTGTGGGTGAAAGGTTTTTGCTGTTACGAAGGGGTGGTTACGAGGGGCGATTACAAGGAGTGGTCACAGGAGGTCTACATTGCTGTTACGAAGGGGTTTTTGCTGGCTCTCTACAAGGAAGGACAGAGCGACTCCGACCCCCCTCCGCAGACCCTGATTATTCGCTACCCGAACTCCGCCACGAGCCTGGAGTCCCCCATGTGCGACTGGGGATCAGACCAACGACCTTTGTCAGGTGCCGCATCGTGGAGCATGCGCTCCCTCCGACGACCAGGTACAAGCCAAACTCTGACCCCCACCTTGTCTCACTCATCGGCTAGAGGGTCGAAAAAAGAACCTTGGGTTTTATTTTCATTTGTGTGTGTGTGTCTGAGTGTGTTGGGGGCCCGTCTTGTAAGTAGAACTGCATAAGTGTTTTTGCCATTGTAAATACTTGCATCAAATATTTGCTTTAAGTCTCACTTCTCTTGTCTTTTATTTACTGTAAATAAATTATTAGAAATGTTCCCAGCTCGTTTCCGTCCTTTCTTTATTTGGTCCACCATGGTCCGGGTCTGAGTTCAGATGGGGTTTCATCCCCGATAATCCGTTAATCGTAGCCGGAACGTCCTGGGCAGGCCCACTCGACTGCATCCGAGCCGGAGTTGGTCGGTGGAAGTTGATGCTCTACCCTAGCTGGTAGAGTGATCCTGTTCGGCCAGACATTCCGAGGGAGTGAATCCCCGGTAGCCAAGACTGCGTGGTTACTTAAGTATATCGGATCTGGACAATTAGCCCTACGCCACGTGGTCGAGATATTGGCGTTTCACAGTCGATTAATCGACCCGCCGGCTTTGGAGTTGTCCGGAGCGACGGCCTAAAAATTCCGGGGAATCTGGTGGGAGACGGCGTAAACTTCTCCACCTCACGGTCGTTCTCGCCACCGACCCAAGGCCCACAACAATATGAAAGTAGCACACTGAATCAATGAAATAATTAAAGTTTAAATTCTTTATATAATGCCTGACTTTTCGAGAACAAGCTCGTTCTCTTCAGCAAAGGCATTGAGAGTGCTGTGGTGATAACACCGTTCAGTTCCATTGAGGACGGTTCGCGTCATGGATTGGTCCAAGTCCAAGCCAATCACAAGGCTTCCTTTCAATTTGAATGATGCTGTTGTTTGTGTTGATGTTGTAATCGATGGCGTAATGCTTTGTATGTGGGATGCAAGTCGATGTGTCGGTTGATGGAGTTTTCACAAGAGAACCAGGCCTCGATAATCTCACATCGTGATGATGATGATGATGATCCTGTGCCAAGGATAGTTGTCTGATTCCATGAGAACGTGTGTGCGCGTGCGTGTGCGCGCACGTGCGTGCATGCGTGAGTCTGAGTCTTATCGAACTGAAAATGGCTCGGCCGATCTCCATATTTTGCGTCCGTGCTGGGGCTACTCATCATCGTCAGGTCAAGGGCACAAATAATCCCACACCCCTTCCCCACAAGGGTGTGGAGACTACTTACAATTTTCACCTGTAAATGTGGCACATTGCAAATGGTTTACTGACCCCTGCTGAAGAAAGGGGGGGATTACCAGCCATGGCATGAAATATATATTGCCCCCCCCCCTCCAACCTCCCAGAGAGAGTGGGTGTTTCAAGTTACAAATAAGGTAATTCTCTGTTTGTGTACGTGTTTACATCTGTTCACAATATAATGATAAACATAAATAGTGTGTGCGTGCGTCAGTCATCAAGGACTTTGTGTGTAAACTGTTTGATATTATTAAAGGCCCCTAGTTTGTTGGACAAACACAGTCATGGCAGTGCACAGAGAGTAAATAATTGGTTCACATTACAGTTTAGTCACACACAAGCTTGAGGTTCCTTTGACCCTTATTAGCGACACTTTGACGAATTTGTCAACACTTTCGAATGCATATGTAATTGTACGATGATATATTTGGTTAAATGGGCAGGGAAGGTCGTTCGAAGAGCCTTTTTATTTATTCATTCATTTTATTTCACTTTGCCATTATTGAAGATGCCAAGAAATTGTATCCTTGTCTAAAGGCTTCGAGGGCCACCGTGTGTGTGTGTGTGTGTGTGTGTGTGTGTGTGTGTGTGTGTGTGTGTGTGTGTGTGTGTGTGTGTGTGTGTGTGTGTGTGTGTGTGTGTGTGTGTGTGTGTGCGTGCGTGCGTGCGTGCGTGCGTGCGTGCGTGCGTGCGTGCGTGCGTGCGTGCGTGCGTGCGCGCTTTGATCAGTTTTGCTTCATCGTGCTTGTGAGTAAATGGAGAAATTTTGTTGACACATTGTGGATAAATGGTTGTTAAATGGTTCATAAAGTTGGGAGTGTTAAAGAATATGAAAAATGATGCATCCATTTAAATGTTCTTTAATGTTGAATTTATTGAAGGCTGGCAGAATATTAGCTCAGAGGTCGTGTACTGTACTTGTCTTTGAGCCATCTCGTCCAAGTTAAATTCCTGACCGAATGTAAATTGTGTTACTGGTACTTCGCAGTTTCCTCCGTTGCAACTGTGAGTATAAACATCCTTTGGAGGATCTTTTGAGCCTGCTATCCCATCATTTTAGCATTTGGTGGACATTCATGATTCCTCGTACTGTCGTTGTGATGTGTGAGGTAATACATTCGGGAGACGGGGAGGTCTCTGGGCATCTGGATCGATGAGCATCAAGAAAGATCTGCCATCACAAGGCACCCGAAACACAGGCCATGAGCCTCTTTGAAATGATGTTTGCATTGTGGCCTTGACTCCAAACCGAACTAGACTCCCTTTCCTCGAGGCATGGCATTCAAGAGAGGCTTGAGTTTCCCTCACAGGAGAGACCTCTTACATCCCAATGGCTTTTTTGGGGTTGTTGGTTCTCCTCGTGTTTATCCCCCATGCTTTTTGGAAGAAAAACAAAAAAAAGGGCGATATTGTAATCAACTGTCTGTCTGTCTGCCTGCACGACAGACGGACAATCTCCTAAGCGATTGTGTAGAAATTCACCAAATTGGCAGTTATGATCACCACATGGCAACAAGGTGCAAGAGCAGTATCGTTTTGGCCCGGCCCTGGATCAAATAACAAAAAAATGCAATTACGAGCACATTGTGAAACATTTTTAATGAAACTTTTTGTGTGTGCAATCAACAATGGGGGACGCATGGAATATGGAAAGTTGTTTTCGATTTAACCCCAATTCATACCCCAGGTCGTCGGGAATTAGGGTCACAGAAGTCCAAATGAAAAAAATTATAAAAATAAAAACCTGCCTCAATTTGATATTGGGTCACTCTGGGTGGAACTTGAGACCATCTTTACCTCTGCCACCGAAGGTGGAAGGAGGTTATGTTTTCACCCCTGTCTGTCTGTCTGTCTGTCTCTCTCTATTTGTCTCTTTATTTGTGTGCAGGATATTTCAAAAAGTTTTGGAC